>NC_046367.1:0-257500 GCF_011125445.2 Fundulus heteroclitus
CCAAATGTCACAAATGCTCCCAAATGTCACAGATGATCCCAAGTGGTCACACGGAAGCAAATGACATGTCTATGGACCAGGAGGGACGCCCTGAGCACGGGGAACCAACTCCGTCTCGATCCAAACTCTACACTTAGGCCAAAATGAAGCGGAGTCATGGCAGCTATAGGAAGGGGGAGGGGCTACAGCCACCAAACTTGACGGGACACCTAGGGAGGGTCAAGGGATGTATACCACCAAGTTTCACCATATGATCATCATTATTTTGACTTATTTTTGAATGATCGATTTTTTACAATGAATGGGAGTCAATGGCAGAGTATGTCTTAGGATCAGCCCACACCCACCAAACTTCAGCGTTGTTAGGTCCCCTCAGACAGACTCTCTGGCCCAAGTATGGGAACCCTGTACCTCTTATACTTTTGACTTATTTTGAATGATCGCTTGACGTTTCTGTTTTCATCCCTTATCCCTAGTGAGACATGAAAATGACCCAAAATTCTGCCACCCAGGAACACTTTCTACTGACTCAGGACACTCTGAAACGCACTCGGGTAAGGTTCCCACAAGCACCTCAAACCAAAACACTTAGTGCAACTTTTCAATCTGGCCTGGTTGAGACCATGGACACAGATTGCCAATGGCATCGAATGGACACATTCTCACTTACAGACTCACCCAGACCCTATCAGACCTTAACCACTCCCACTGTGACGTTCACTCGGGACCCCCTTGCAGGACACACTCGGGACACTCCAACACACACCCTGGTCAGTTCCCTAGAGACGCCCACACACTTGGAGCAATTTTGGTGGTTTGTTCAACTCAATGGACCATGGCAAATGAGTGTCTGCGGACTCAGGGGGACGCGCTGAGCACGGGGAAACAACTCCCAGCTCCATCCGACCATCCTAGCCCAAACTTCAAAAATGAATGGGAGTCTATGGCAGCTATAGGAAGGGGAGGGCCAGGACCACCAAACTTGACGGGAAGGTGGGGGGCCCCGGGGGGAGTGTACACACCAAGTTGGTGAGATTGGCACTTATACTTTTTGACTTATTGAGAAGTGCCCGATATTTCCAATGAATGGAGTCAATGGCAGCTATGTCAAGGAATGGGGCCACACCCACCAAACTTAATAGAATGTGGGTCTCCCCCATGGGTCCCTCTGAGCCCAATATGGGCCCCATACCTCTTTTACTTTTTTGACTTATTGAGAGTGCCCGATCGGACTTTTCTGGTTTTCATCCCTTATCCTGACCCTGACCCTGACCCAGACCCTATCCAGACCTTAACACACTCCCACCTGTGACGTCATCCAGGACCTATTCCAAACGAACTCAGGACACTCCTAAAACGCACTCTAGTACAGTTCCTCAAACCACCTCCAACCACCCCACACTTTGTCAAAAAATGACCCAAGTCTCACCATGTTAAATTCTTTTGTCATGAAAGTGGGGCTGTTGGGTATCTGGAATCCGACTTGAGGAGAGGATCACAAAGAACCAAGTTTGAGCTGGCTGCCACCCTTCCTACGAGGACTTATGACCGTTTTTTATGGTCAAATTTTGACAATTTTGCATAATCTCCAGAACCGTAAGTCGTAGAGACATGGGGACAACTTCCAGCGTGTTCAGAGACCCCCAAAATGGGGAGGCGGAGCTTCTTCCATTCCTCTATCTCTGCTTCATTTTTTGTCAAAATTCATTTTTATGGGTCAAGACCTGGTTGTTATCCTATAACCTACTGCCCAACTGCCCCCAACTGCCCCCTACTGCCCCTACTGCCCCCTAACTGCCCTACTGCTTCCTACTGCTCACCCAGACCCCTACCACGACCCTAACCCACTCTCACCCTGTGACGTACACTTCCAACTACTGCCTCACCCAGACCCCTACCCAGACCCCTAACACTCTCACCCTGTGACGTAACACTCACCTACTGCCTCACCCAGACCCCTACCCTGAACCTAACCACTCCACCTGTGACGTCTACTCGGGCCCCTTGCAGACTACTCGGGGCACCCTAAAACCCTAAATGTCACAGATGATCCCAAATGTCACAAATGCTCCCAAATGTCACAGATGCTCCCAAGTGTCACAGATCCTCCCAAAGTGTCACAGATGCTCCCAAATGTCACAGATGATCCCAAATGTCACAAATTGCTCCCAAATGTCACAGATGATCCCAAGTGTCACAACGGGCAAATGACATGTCTATGGACTCAGTGAGGACGCCCTGAGCACGGGGAACCAACTCCCGTCTCGATCCAAAACTCTACAACTTAGGCCAAAAATGAATGGGAGTCTATGGCAGCTATAGGAAGGGGAGGGGCTTACAGGCACCAAACTTGACGGACACCTAGGGAGGGTCAAGGGATGTATACACACAAGTTTCATCCATATGATCATCATTACTTTTTGACTTATTTTGAATGATCGCTTTTTTCCAATGAATGGGAGTCAATGGCAGCTATGTCTTAGGAATCAGCCACACCCACCAAACTTACCGCGTTTGTAGGTTCCCCTCAGACAGACTCTCTGGTCCCAAGTATGGACCCTGTACCTCTTATACTTTTTGACTTATTTTGAATGATCGCTTGACTTTTCTGGTTTTCATCCCTTATCCCTAGTCCTGAGACATGAAAATGACCCAAAATTCTGCCACCCAGGAACACTTTCTACTGACTCAGGACACTCTGGAAACGCACTCTGGTAAGGTTCCCACAAGCACCTCAAACCAAAACACTTAGTGCAAATTTTCAATCTGGCCTGGTTGAGACCAATGACACAGATTGCCACTATGGGCATCGACTGGACACATTCTCACTTACAGACTCACCCAGACCCTATCCAGACCTTAACCACTCCCACCTGTGACGTCACTCGGGACCCCTTGCAGACCACTCGGGACACTCCAAAACACACCCTGGTCAAGTTCCCCTAGAGACCGCCCACCACAACACTTGGAGCAAAGTTTTGGTGTTTTGGTCAACTCAATGGACCATGGCAAATGAGGTGTCTGCGGACTCAGGGGGACGCGCTGAGCACGGGGAAACAACTCCCAGCTCCATCGCGACCATCCTAGCCAAACTTCAAAAATGAATGGGGAGTCTATGGCAGCTATAGGAAGGGGAGGGGCCCGGACCACCAAACTTGACGGAAGGTGGGGGGCCCCGGGGGGAGAGTGTACACACCCAAGTTTGGTGAGATTGGCACTTATACTTTTTGACTATTGAGAGTGCCCGATATTTTCCAATGAATGGGAGTCAATGGCAGCTATGTCAAGGACATGGGGCCACACCCAACTAAAACTTTAATAGAATGTGGGTCTCCCCCATGGGGTCCCTCTGAGCCCATATGGGCCCCATACCTCTTGTACTTTTTGACTTATTGAGAGTGCCCGTATCGACTTTTCTGGTTTTCATCCCTTATTCCTGACCCTGACCCTGACCCAGACCCTATCCAGACCTAACCACTCCCACCTGTGACGTCATCCAGGACCTATTCCAAACGACTCAGGACACTCCAAAACGCACTCTAGTACAGTTCCTCAAACCACCTCCAACCCACCCACACTTTGTCAAAAAATGACCCAAGTCTCACCATGTTAAATTCTTTTTGTCATGAAAGTGGGGCATGTTGGGTATCTGGGAATCCGACTTGAGGAGAGGATCACAAAGAACCAAGTTTTGAGCTGGCTGCCACCTTCCTACGAGGACTTATGACCGTTTTTTATGGTCAAATTTTGACAATTTTTGCATATCTCCAGAAACGTAAGTCGTAGAGACATGGGGACACTTCCAGCGTGTTCAGAGACCCCCAAAATGGGGAGGCGGAGGCTTACTTCCATTCCTCTATCTGCTTTCATTTTTTGTCAAAATTCATTTTTATGGTCAAGACCTGGTTGTTATCCTATAACCTACTGCCCAACTGCCCCAACTGCCCCCTACTGCCCCCTACTGCCCCCTTACTGCCCTACTGCTTCCTACTGCCTCACCCAGACCCCTACCCAGACCCTAACCACTCTCACCCTGTGACGTACACTCAACTACTGCCTCACCCAGGACCCCCTACCCCAGACCCTAACCACTCTCACCCTGTGAGCTACACTCACCTACCTGCCTCACCCAGACCCCTACCCTGAACCTAACCACTCCCACCTGTGCGTCACTCGGGGCCCCTTGCAGACTACTCGGGGCACCCTAAAACCCAAATGTCACAGATGATCCCAAATGTCACAAATGCTCCCAAATGTCACAGATGCTCCCAAGTGTCACAGATCCTCCCAAGTGTCACAGATGCTCCCAATGTCACAGATGATCCCAAATGTCACAAATGCTCCCAAATGTCACAGATGATCCCCAAGTGTCACACGGGCAAATGACATGTCTATGGACTCAGGAGGGACGCCCTGAGCACGGGGAACCAACTCCCGTCTCGATCCAAAACTCCTACACTTAGGCAAAAATGAATGGGAGTCTATGGCAGCTATAGGAAGGGGAGGGGCTACAGCCACCAAACTTGACGGACACCTAGGGAGGGTCAAGGGATGTATACACACCAAGTTTCATCCATATGATCATCATACTTTTTGACTTATTTTGAATGATCGCTTTTTCCAATGAATGGGAGTCAATGGCAGCTATGTCTTAGGAATCAGCCACACCCACCAAACTTACAGCGTTTGTAGGTCCCCTCAGACAGACTCTCTGGCCCAAGTATGGACCCTGTACCTCTTATACTTTTTGACTTATTTTGAATGATCGCTTGACTTTTCTGGTTTTCATCCCTTATCCCTAGTCTGAGACATGAAAATGACCCAAATTCTGCCACCCAGGAACACTTTCTACTGACTCAGGACACTCTGAAACGCACTCTGGTAAGGTTCCCACAAGCACCTCAAACCAAAACACTTAGTGCAAATTTTCAATCTGGCCTGGTTGAGACCATGACACAGATTGCCACATGGGCATCGACTGGACACATTCTCACTTACAGACTCACCCAGACCCTATCCAGACCTTAACCACTCCCACCTGTGACGTCACTCGGGACCCCTTGCAGACCACTCGGGACACTCCAAAACACACCCTGGTCAAGTTCCCCTAGAGACCGCCCACCACAAACACTTGGAGCAATTTTTGGTGTTTTGGTCAACTCAATGGACCATGGCAAATGAGGTGTCTGCGGACTCAGGGGGACGCGCTGAGCACGGGGAGAAACAACTCCCAGCTCCATCCGACCATCCTAGCCAAACTTCAAAAATGAATGGGAGTCTATGGCAGCTATAGGAAGGGGAGGGGCCAGGACCACCAAACTTGACGGGAAGGTGGGGGGCCCCGGGGGGAGTGTACACACCAAGTTTGGTGAGATTGGCACTTATACTTTTTGACTTATTGAGAGTGCCCGATATTTTCCAATGAATGGGAGTCAATGGCAGCTATGTCAAGGAATGGGGCCACACCCACCAAACTTTAATAGAATGTGGGTCTCCCCCATGGGTCCCTCTGAGCCCAATATGGGCCCCATACCTCTTTTACTTTTTGACTTATTGAGAGTGCCCGATCGACTTTTCTGGTTTTCATCCCTTATCCTGACCCTGACCCTGACCCAGACCCTATCCAGACCTTAACCACTCCCACCTGTGACGTCATCCAGGACCTATTCCAAACGACTCAGGACACTCCAAAACGCACTCTAGTACAGTTCCTCAAACCACCTCCAACCACCCACACTTTGTCAAAAAAATGACCCAAGTCTCACCATGTTAAATTCTTTTTGTCATGAAAGTGGGGCATGTTGGGTATCTGGGAATCCGACTTGAGGAGAGGATCACAAAGAACCAAGTTTGAGCTGGCTGCCACCTTCCTACGAGGACTTATGACCGTTTTTTATGGTCAAATTTTGACAATTTTTGCATATCTCCAGAACCGTAAGTCGTAGAGACATGGGGACACTTCCAGCGTGTTCAGAGACCCCCCAAAATGGGGAGGCGGAGCTTACTTCCATTCCTCTATCTGCTTTCATTTTTTGTCAAAATTCATTTTTTATGGTCAAGACCTGGTGTTATCCTATAACCTACTGCCCAACTGCCCCCAACTGCCCCCTAACTGCCCCCTACTGCCCCCTACTGCCCTACTGCTTCCTACTGCCTCACCCAGACCCCTACCCAGACCCTAACCACTCTCACCCTGTGACGTACACTCAACTACTGCCTCACCCAGACCCCTACCCAGACCCTAACCACTCTCACCCTGTGACGTTACACTCACCCTACTGCCTCACCCAGACCCCTACCCTGAACCTAACCACTCTCCACCTGTGACGTCACTCGGGGCCCCTTGCAGACTACTCGGGGCACCCTAAAACCCAAATGTCACAGATGATCCCAAATGTCACAAATGCTCCCAAATGTCACAGATGCTCCCAAGTGTCACAGATCCTCCCAAGTGTCACAGATGCTCCCAAATGTCACAGATGATCCCAAATGTCACAAATGCTCCCAAATGTCACAGATGATCCCAAGTGTCACACGGGCAAATGACATGTCTATGGACTCAGGAGGACGCCCTGAGCACGGGGAACCAACTCCCGTCTCGATCCAAAACTCCTACACTTAGGCCAAAAATGAATGGGAGTCTATGGCAGCTATAGGAAGGGGAGGGGCTACAGCCACCAAACTTGACGGACACCTAGGGAGGGTCAAGGGATGTATACACACCAAGTTTCATCCATATGATCATCATACTTTTTGACTTATTTTGAATGATCGCTTTTTTTCCAATGAATGGGAGTCAATGGCAGCTATGTCTTAGGAATCAGCCACACCCACCAAACTTACAGCGTTTGTAGGTCCCCTCAGACAGACTCTCTGGCCCAAGTATGGACCCTGTACCTCTTATACTTTTTGACTTATTTTGAATGATCGCTTGACTTTTCTGGTTTTCATCCCTTATCCCTAGTCTGAGACATGAAAATGACCCAAAATTCTGCCACCCAGGAACACTTTCTACTGACTCAGGACACTCTGAAACGCACTCTGGTAAGGTTCCCACAAGCACCTCAAACCAAAACACTTAGTGCAAATTTTCAATCTGGCCTGGTTGAGACCATGACACAGATTGCCACATGGGCATCGACTGGACACATTCTCACTTACAGACTCACCCAGACCCTATCCAGACCTTAACCACTCCCACCTGTGACGTCACTCGGGACCCCTTGCAGACCACTCGGGACACTCCAAAACACACCCTGGTCAAGTTCCCCTAGAGACCGCCCACCACAACACTTGGAGCAATTTTTGGTGTTTTGGTCAACTCAATGGACCATGGCAAATGAGGTGTCTGCGGACTCAGGGGGACGCGCTGAGCACGGGGAAACAACTCCCAGCTCCATCCGACCATCCTAGCCAAACTTCAAAAATGAATGGGAGTCTATGGCAGCTATAGGAAGGGGAGGGGCCAGGACCACCAAACTTGACGGGAAGGTGGGGGGCCCCGGGGGGAGTGTACACACCAAGTTTGGTGAGATTGGCACTTATACTTTTTGACTTATTGAGAGTGCCCGATATTTTCCAATGAATGGGAGTCAATGGCAGCTATGTCAAGGAATGGGGCCACACCCACCAAACTTTAATAGAATGTGGGTCTCCCCCATGGGTCCCTCTGAGCCCAATATGGGCCCCATACCTCTTTTACTTTTTGACTTATTGAGAGTGCCCGATCGACTTTTCTGGTTTTCATCCCTTATCCTGACCCTGACCCTGACCCAGACCCTATCCAGACCTTAACCACTCCACCTGTGACGTCATCCAGGACCTATTCCAAACGACTCAGGACACTCCAAAACGCACTCTAGTACAGTTCCTCAAACCACCTCCAACCACCCACACTTTGTCAAAAAAATGACCCAAGTCTCACCATGTTAAATTCTTTTTGTCATGAAAGTGGGGCATGTTGGGTATCTGGGAATCCGACTTGAGGAGAGGATCACAAAGAACCAAGTTTGAGCTGGCTGCCACCTTCCTACGAGGACTTATGACCGTTTTTTATGGTCAAATTTTGACAATTTTTGCATATCTCCAGAACCGTAAGTCGTAGAGACATGGGGACACTTCCAGCGTGTTCAGAGACCCCCAAAATGGGGAGGCGGAGCTTACTTCCATTCCTCTATCTGCTTTCATTTTTTGTCAAAATTCATTTTTTATGGTCAAGACCTGGTTGTTATCCTATAACCTAACCCTAACCCTAACCCTAACCCTAACCCTAACCCTAACCCTAACCCTAACCCTAACCCTAACCCTAACCCTAACCCTAACCCTAACCCCCCACCCTCCTCCCCCCTCCCATCCCTAACCCTAAGATGGAGTATAAACCTAAAAGATGGAAAAACTAAAAACTAAGAAAAGTTATAAACCTAAAATAAGGACGGAGGGAAACGTATAAAAGGGAGCGAACCTAAAAGAAGGACAGTCAGAAACCTAAGAGAAGGACAGAGGGAAACATATACAAGGAAGAACAGAAAAGAATAGGGGGTGCCTAAAACTAAATTAAGTCGCCAAAATAAAAGGGAAAAAGGACCTGATGAAGACTAAAAAAAAGTCGAAACGTTGTCAAAATAAAATACCAGAGGGAAACGAAATGAAACGAACTCTGATGCCTAGATGGAAACGAAACGAAACGAATCTAGAGGTACGGGCGCAACAAAAACAAAAACAAAGAGGGGAAACGGAAACCTAAGAAAAGGAAAAAACAATACTAATTAAAAGGAAAGTAAGGGACGCAGAAAGTAAATGAACAAAAATTTATTACTTATATAACAAAGGCGAACCCGACTATATAAGAGCCTAGGCCCTCTGATGAACGGCAGGATGGACCGTGCACACAGTCTCCCCTAGTGGGAGGCTGATCAGATCCAAACCCTAACCCTAACCCTAACCCTAACCCTAACCCTAACCCTAACCCTTACTTCCATCCCTCTATCTCCTTTCGTTTTTTAAGAAAATTCATTTTGTCTCGTCAGGACATGGTTGTTATCCTATAACCCTAGTGACCCTAACCCTAACCTAACCCTAGTGACCCAAGTCTCACCAGGTTAAATTTCCTTTGTCATGAAAGTGGGGCATGTTGGGTATCTGGGAATCCGGCTTGATGCGAGGATTACAAAGAACCAAGTTTGAGCTGGCTGCCACCTTCCTATGAGGACTTATGACCGTTTTTTATGGTCAAATTTTGACAATTTTTGCATATCTCCAGAACCGTAAGTCGTAGAGACATGGGGACACTTCCAGCGTGTCCGGAGACCCCAAAAATGGGGAGGCGGAGCTTGCTTCCATCCCTCTATCTGCTTTCATTTTTTGTCAAAATTCATTTTTTATGGTCAAGACGTGGTTTTTATCCTATAACCCTAACCCTAACCCTAACCCTAACCCTAACCCCTAATCTTAACAGTTTTCCAGGTCTAGCCCTTAACTTAACCTTATCCCAGGTCTAGCCCTTAACTTAACCTCATTCGGGATCTAGGCCTTAACTTAACCTTATTCCAGGTCTAGCCCTTAACTTAACCTCATTCTGGGTCTATCCCTTAACTTAACCTCATTCGGGCTCTAGCCCTTAACTTAACCTCAATCCAGGTTTAGCCCTTAACTTAACCTAATTCCAGGTCTAGCCCTCAACTTAACCTAATCCCAGGCCCAACCTTTTACTTAACCTTATTCCAGGTCCAACCCTTATCTCAACCTAATTCTAGGCCTAGCCTCTACCAAACCCACTTCAGACCCACAAACATACGGTCCCCAATTTAAACCCACAAACATACGGTCCCCAATTTAAACCCACAAACACACAGGTCCCCAATTTAAACCCACAAACACACAGGTCCCCAATTTTAACCCACAAACACACAGGTCCCCAATTTAAACCCACAAACACACGGTCCCCAATTTTAACCCACAAACACACAGGTCCCCAATTTAAACCCACAAACACACGGTCCCCAATTGCCTCTGCAAAGTTATTCTCCCTGCAACAGAGGCATCAATTCAATGACATTGATTGTAATACTCCTCTCCAAAGTTACTCTCCCTGGAACAGAGGTATCAATTCAATGACATTAATTTTAATATTCCTCTCCAAAGTTACTCTCCCTGGAACAGAGGTATCAATTCAATGACAT
This sequence comes from Fundulus heteroclitus, assembly GCF_011125445.2. Classification (NCBI taxonomy): domain Eukaryota; kingdom Metazoa; phylum Chordata; class Actinopteri; order Cyprinodontiformes; family Fundulidae; genus Fundulus; species Fundulus heteroclitus. The sequence goes on from NC_046367.1 coordinate 10,179, forward strand.
TAATTTTAATACTCCTCTCCAAAGTTACTCTCCCTGGAACAGAGGTATCAATTCAATGACAATAATTTCAATATTCCTCTCCAAAGTTATTCTCCCTGGAACAGAGGTATCAATTCAATGACATTAATTTCAATATTCCTCTCCAAAGTTATTCTCCCTGGAACAGAGGTATCAATTCAATGACACAGATTTGAATATTCCTCTCCAAAGTTACTCTCCCTGGAACAGAGGTATCAATTCAATGACACTAATTTTAATATTCCTCTCCAAAGTTACTCTCCCTGGAACAGAGGTATCAATTCAATGACACTATTTTTAACAAAATATTCCTCTCCAAAGTTATTCTCCCTGGAACAGAGGTACTAATTCAATTACACTAATTTTAACAAAATATTCCTCTCCAAAGTTAATTCTCCCTGGAACATAGGAATTCACTCTAAAACACTAAGGTTTAGCAATATAGTAAGACTTTTCCAAAGCTATTCCTCCCTGGAATAAAGGTCTGTAACCAACAATACCAAACCTTTTTAAATAACCCTTTCCAAATTATACTATCCCTATAAATTTAGTAGTTAATAAATACATAACCATCTTTCCAAAGTTAAATCTCACTGGAATACCACCATTTAATTAAATTAAACCTATGACTATTCCAAATTTAATATTCTCTCGCTCTCTCGCTCTCTCTCTCTCTCTCCCTCTCGCTCTCTCTCTACTCTTACTTGGGCAGACAATGGAGTTGAGCTTACGAAGTGACAAGCGTCGGCCCGTGCCTTGCCTTTGGCTTCCTACACCAAACTTTTTCGGTCAAACGACTGATTTAGGGGAAGTTCATCGAGACATTTAACCCTAACCTAACCCTAACCCATAACCTATAAAAGGAAGAAAAAGAACACACAGAAAGAGGATACGGACGCAACAAGACCTGATGAAGACACAAAAAACAGTCGAAACGTCGTCGACAAGGCCGTCCGTCATTGAAAACAAAGAACAGAAAAGCCAAGAACGGCAGAAATTAGAGAAAAAGGAAAAAACAGATATTAAGAAACAGGAAAGCCAACACAGGCACATACATAAGAAACAGGAAAAGAAGAAGAATAGAAAGACACAGAAAAGCTTATAAAAGCACACTACAACAGACAGAAGAACTCCAGAAAGAGACAACACAACACCGGATTTGACATACAAAACTTTATTATTAGATAGCAAAGGCGACACACTTTATTATTAGATAGCCAAGGCGACTGGGGATGGGAGACTTGGTGGCTGACCGACACCATGATGGCCAGTGCATTCCAGTTCCCCCCTTCGGGGGGAACTGTCATATCTTTGGTTCCCTAACCCTAAGGTCCCCCTACCTCTTGTACTTTTGCAGTTATTGAGCTTGTCCGAACGACTTTTCTGGTTTTCATCCCTTATCCTAACCCTAACCCTAACCCTAACCCTAACCCTCCCTGGAGGTCCAAGGGCCAGCAGAACCAGGGGTACCCATGGAAGATCTGTACCCAGGGATGGTGCACCCTGGCTGGGAAATGACTTCCATGGATCAGCCCCTGGTTCCCTGGAGGTCCAAGGGCCAGCAGAACCAGGGGTACCCATGGAAGATCTGTACCCAGGGATGGTGCACCCTGGCTGGGAAACGACTTCCATGGCTCAGCCCCTGGTTCTCTGGAGGTCCAAGTGCCAGCAGAACCAGGGGCCACATGGAGGATCTGTACCCAGGGATGGTGCACCCTGGCTGGGAAATGACTTCCATGGATCACCCCCTGGTTCCCTGGAGGTCCAAGTGCCAGCAGAACCAAGGGCCACATGGAGGATCTGTACCCAGGGATGGTGCACCCTGGCTGGGAAATGACTTCCATGGATCAGCCCCTGGTTCCCTGGAGGTCCAAGGGCCAGCAGAACCAGGGGCCACATGGAGGATCTGTACCCAGGGATGGTGCACCCTGGCTGGGCAACGACTTCCATGGATCACCCCCTGGTTCTCTGGAGGTCCAAGGACCAGCAGAACCATGGGCACCCATGGATGATCTGTACCGAGGGATGGTGCACCCTGGCTGGGAAATGACTTACATGGATCAGCCCCTGGTTCTCTGGAGGTCCAAGTGCCAGCAGAACCAGGGGCCACATGGAGGATCTGTACCCAGGGATGGTGCACCCTGGCTGGGCAACGACTTCCATGGATCAGCCCCTGGTTCTCTGGAGGTCCAAGTGCCAGCAGAACCAGGGGCCACATGGAGCACCTGTACCCAGGGATGGTGAACCCTGGCCCGCATAGAGGTGGGCTGAGCACCCCCTTGGACCTCCAGAGAACCAGGGGCCACATGGAGAACCTGTACCCAGGGATGGTGCACCCTGGCTGGGCAACGACTTCCATGGATCACCCCCTGGTTCCCTGGAGGTCCAAGTGCCAGCAGAACCAGGGGCCACATGGAGGATCTGTACCCGGGGATGGTGCACCCTGGCTGGGAAATGACTTACATGGATCAGCCCCTGGTTCTCTGGAGGTCCAAGGGCCAGCAGAACCAGGGGCCACATGGAGGATCTGTACCCAGGGATGGTGCACCCTGGCTGGGAAATGACTTACATGGATCACCCCCTGGTTCCCTGGAGGTCCAAGGGCCAGCAGAACCAGGGGTACCCATGGAAGATCTGTACCCAGGGATGGTGCACCCTGGCTGGGCAACGACTTCCATGGATCAGCCCCTGGTTCTCTGGAGGTCCAAGTGCCAGCAGAACCAGGGGCCACATGGAGCACCTGTACCCAGGGATGGTGCACCCTGGCTGGGAAATGACTTACATGGATCACCCCCTGGTTCCCTGGAGGTCCAAGGGCCAGCAGAACCAGGGGTACCCATGGAAGATCTGTACCCAGGGATGGTGCACCCTGGCTGGGCAACGACTTCCATGGATCAGCCCCTGGTTCTCTGGAGGTCCAAGTGCCAGCAGAACCAGGGGCCACATGGAGCACCTGTACCCAGGGATGGTGCACCCTGGCTGGGAAATGACTTACATGGATCAGCCCCTGGTTCTCTGGAGGTCCAAGTGCCAGCAGAACCAGGGGCCACATGGAGCACCTGTACCCAGGGATGGTGCACCCTGGCCCGCATGGAGGTGGGTTGAGCACTCCCTTGGACCTCCTGGGAACCACATGGAGCATAGACTTAGAAAATAGCATGAAGACCCATTGCCATTTAGGATCACCTTACAATGACTCCTAGTGACAGGCTGGACAAAGATTGGCACATGTGCATATCATTGTTCTGGTCTCAACTTAAACACTTAGAAAAATTAAGGCCATTGCCAATTAGGATCATCTAACCAACCATCCCTCATGGCAGGCTGCCCCTCCCCCACACACTCCCAATGGACCAGCAGCACTTAGACTTAGAAAATATCATGAAGACCCATTGCCATTTAGGATCACCAGCCAACGACCCCCTAGTGACAAGCCACCCCTCCCCCACACACACTCTCCCAATGGACCAGCAGCAGTCATAGACTTAGAAAATAGCATGAAGACCCATTGCCATTTAGGAACACCAACCAATGACCCCTAGTGACATGCTATTAGTCTAGTGGCTCCTTATAGATGTATGGATGCGAGAAGAACCAAGGGCACCCATGGAGGATCTGTACCCAGGGATGGAGCACCCTGGCCCGCATTGAGGTGGGCTGAGCACCCCCTTGGACCTCCAGAGAACCAGGGGCCACATGGAGCACCTGTACCCGGGGATGGTGCCCCCTTGCCCGCATGGAGGTGGGCTGAGCACCCCCTTGGACCTCCAGAGGACCAGGACATTGATAATTGTTTTCCAGCTTCTGTACATACTCTTGATGGCCATGGTGATTAGAGACACCGCCCCCCAACTGCGGGGCTGGGGTTCGATACCACCCTTGGCTGTCAAGGTTTCAGCTGAGTATACCTGTCTCATCAGACACATAAAAAGGATACGTCCCATTGCATCACGTGACCCCTGTAGTCGAGTGGTTAGTGCTCCCGACTCTCATGTGGGAGAACAGGGTTCGACTCCTGGAGCTGACAACACTTTTCCCTTTTTAATATATGGACAGTCGAAGATAAAATTACTATGAGCCATTGTATCAGCATGGTTCCCCAGCAGCCAAGCGGTTAAGGTTCCTGGCTCGAGATAGAAGCGGATCTGGTTCGAGTCCCAGATGGGTCTTCCTTGCAGTAAGAGCGTTGACTACTAGACTACTGGAACCATTTTATTTATTAATAGGGTTATTGCCATTTAGGATCACCAACCAATGACCTCCAGTGGCAGGCCGCCCCTCCCCCACACACACTCTCCCAATGGACCACCAGCACTCATAGACTTAGAAAATAGCATGAAGACCCATTGCCATTTAGGATCACCAGCCAACGACCTCCAGTGGCAGGCCGCCCCTCCCCCACACACACTCCCATTTGACCAGCAGCACTCAAACTTAGGTTAAGGCCCATTGCATCACGTGACTGCAGTAGTCGAGTGGTTAATGCTCCCGCATCTCATGTGGGAGAACAGGGTTCGACTCCTGGAGTTGACAACACTTTTCCCTGTTTAGTATGTGGACAGTCCAAGATATAATTACTATGAGCCATTGTATTACCATGGTTCCGGTAGCCTAGTGGTCTGTGCCCCGGCGTGTGCCCCCAGCGACCGGGGTACGATTCCGGCCTATCGGAACCTTTTTTTTTTTTTTTGTCCTTATTTAATTTAATCCTCTGGAGAACCAGGAGAGCCCCTGAATTTAGACTGGAATCCCCACAGTGGACTGGAATCGATGATATAAGGACTATGAGCCATTGTATTAGTGGTGGTTCCGGCAGTCGAGCGGTTCAGGTTCTTGGCTTGAGGTGGACGCAGATCTGGTTTGAGTCTCTACCAAACAGGTACTGCTCTTCCCTGCAGTAAGAACGTTGACTACTAGACTACTGGAACCATTTTATTTATTTTTTCTGGGGGGAAAAAATATAGATCATAACCTGCCTTTGGACGCTGCAGCCCCAGAGAACCAGGAGGGAATCGATGATATAAGGACTATGAGCCATTGTATTAGTGGTGGTTCAGGCAGTCGAGCGGTTAAGGTTCCCGACTTGAGCTGGATGCTGATCTGGCTCGGGTCACGTCCTAACAGGTACTGGTCTTTCCTGAAGTAAGAACGTTGACTACTAGACTACTGGAACCATTTTATTTATTTATTTTTTCGCCAATGCCTGTCCCTGTTGGCGAAGTGGTCGAGGCAAACGACTCCCAAGCGGGAGATCCGGGTTCGATTCCCGATCCAGTCCAGCATTGGATGTCCTTCTAAGGACATCTTTTGCCACATCGGTGGCTATTTTTGTATTTTTATTTATGAATTGGATGGGCAAAAGGTGTATTGAGGTTTATGGCTCCGGTAGTCTAGTGCTCCTTATGGATGCACGGATGCAAGCCGAACCAGGGCACCACATGGGCCTTTCCTACCCAGGAAATGTGCACCCTAGGCCCGCAGGAACTTCTATGGAGAAGCCCCTGGTTCTCTAGAACCAACATCCATAACTGGACCCCCCCATCCCTCCCCCAAACACAACCCCAAGGGACCACCAGCACTTAAACACTTGGAAAATAGCATGAAGACCCATTGCCATTTAGGAACACCAACCAACGACCTCCAGTGGCAGGCCGCCCCTCCCCCACACACTCCCAATGGACCACCAGCACTCATAGACTTAGAAAATATCATGAAGACCCATTGCCATTTAGGAACACCAACCAACGACCTCCAGTGGCAGGCCGCCCCTCCCCCCACACTCACTCCCAATGGACCAGCAGCACTCATAGACTTAGAAAATAGCATGAATGCCCATTGCCATTTAGGAACACCGGCCAACGACCTCCAGTGGCAGGCCGCCCCTCCCCCACACACTCCCAATGGACCACCAGCACTCATAGACTTAGAAAATAGCATGAAGACCCGTTGCCATTTAGGAACACCGGCCAACGACCTCCAGTGGCAGGCCGCCCCTCCCCCCACACTCACTCCCAATGGACCAGCAGCACTCATAGACTTAGAAAATAGCATTAATATGCACATGATACCCACGTGACACACAATAATCCCTTGTGGTATGTTTAACATGCCATAATACCAAAGTGGCACACAATAGTCCCTTGTGGCATGACCGGTTTTCACTAAGACCCTTAACTAAATTTGGTTGAGTCCATGATACGATTGACACATGTGTCAATCTGTATCATGGTCTCAACTTAAACACTAGGCCATTGCCAATTAGGATCACCGGCCAATGACCTCCAGTGGCCGGCCGCCCCTCCCCCACACACTCCCAATGGACCACCAGCACTCATAGACTTAGAAAACAGCATGAAGACCCATTGCCATTTAGGAACACCAACCAACGACCTCCAGTGGCAGGCCGCCCCTCCCCCCACACTCACTCCCAATGGACCAGCAGCACTCATAGACTTAGAAAATAGCATGAAGACCCATTGCCATTTAGGAACACCGGCCAATGACCTCCAGTGGCCGGCCGCCCCTCCCCCACACACTCAATGGACCATCAGAACTCTATCACTTAGAAACTACAATTCAAATGGACATGATACCTAGTTGACACTCAATAATCCCTTGTGACATGCTTAACATGTACATAATAGCCAAATGGCAAACAATAATCCCTTGTGGCATGCCACCCCTCCCCCACAAATGGACCATCAGAACTCTAACACTTAGAAAATGGACATATTACCTAGTTGACACACAATAATCCCTTGTGACATGCTTAACATGTACATAATAGCCAAATGGCAAACAATAATCCTTTGTGGCATGCCGCCCCTCCCCCACAAATGGACCATCAGAACTCTAACACTTGAAAAATGGACATAATACCTAGTTGACACACAATAATCCCTCGTGGCATGCTTAACATGTACATAATAGCCAAATGGCATACAATAGTCCCTTGTGGCATGCTCTCTGAAAACAAGGGCACTTTTTAACTTATGATACAGTATCGCCATCTAGTGGATTTTGCCTATCATTGCAGTTTTACCGAAATGGCGTTAGGGGTTCCCGCATGGCTGTATTCAAAATGATACCGAAAAGGCCCATGCGGCTCTCCCCGCCACATAGGAACATTGACTGGCATGGCAGCATCAAAATGAATGGAAACGCTCTGCCACTTCGGAAACTCACCCTAACCCTACCCCTGAAAAAACACCGGGGAATTTCGTTCATTAAAACCCAGACAGAGGGCGCTATATTCGGATACAAACGTTAAAAATCCCCCTTCTGCGTCTCTGGATCCATAAACACTTAGAAATATTTTTTAAAAGCTCGCACAGACTTCCAGAAAAAACACCGGGGAATTTCGTTCATTAAAACCCAGACAGAGGGCCCTATATTCGGATACAAACGTTAAAAATCCCCCTTCTGCGTCTCTGGATCCATAAACACTTAGAAATATTTTTTAAAAGCTCGCACAGACTTCCAGAAAAAACACCGGGGAATTTCGTTCATTAAAACCCAGACAGAGGGCCCTATATTCGGATACAAACGTTAAAAATCCCCCTTCTGCGTCTCTGGATCCATAAACACTTAGAAATATTTTTTAAAAGCTCGCACAGACTTCCAGAAAAAACACCGGGGAATTTCGTTCATTAAAACCCAGACAGAGGGCCCTATATTCGGATACAAACGTTAAAAATCCCCCTTCTGCGTCTCTGGATCCATAAACACTTAGAAATATTTTTTAAAAGCTCGCACAGACTTCCAGAAAAAAACACCGGGGAATTTCGTTCATTAAAACCCAGACAGAGGGCCCTATATTCGGATACAAACGTTAAAAATCCCCCTTCTGCGTCTCTGGATCCATAAACACTTAGAAATATTTTTTAAAAGCTCGCACAGACTTCCAGAAGGACAGGGGGGAGATCCCGCTGCTGTAGCCCCGACCCGAGGCACTGTCCTCGGATTACTCTCTGACAGCGCCCCCTTGTGTGCGCCTGGTTCTCAACACTTAGAATTTTTATTTATTTTTTTTATAAATACAGCAATCAGTGACATTACTTACAGATGCTTGGTGGGAATTTGGGGTACGCTTTCGCCAAACAGAGGGTGCTCCGGCTTTCCCCCTTTGACTTAGGTCTGTTGATGTGCTGCTGTTCTTCATCAGGAGAGAAAGATTCACTCCTCACCAGAGCATCAACGTCCACACTTGGAACCGGGGCTGTGGATGCCTTTTGGCGGTCCTGTTAAATAAAGGTTTAGTGCTAAGTTTTCTGGTTCTGCCGGTACAACCAGGCCTAAGCTATGGAGCTATCCTGCCCAGCACATGTGCTCTGATCCTGGGTAAAAGTCATCCGCATCTACCCGCTGGTTCTGCCGGTACAACCAGGCCTAAGCTATGGAGCTATCCTGCCCAGCACATGTGCTCTGGTCCTGGGTAAAGGTGCTGCTAGGTAATAAACATTTTACATACCTCTTCCAGTCGTTTGATTGTTTTTTTTGCCCTTTCAGCCCATCTGTGCTGGTACAGCAATTTCTTTCTTAGTTGCCCCAAGTCGGATATAAGCTGCAGGTTCTTTGCCTCAAGCTGTTTGCACGAGTTGCAGGATGAAGGCGATGGTTCGTCATCAAGGGGTTCTGATGTTGGATGATACCGATTTGCTTCCTCTCTTGCTATTGGGTCCATGTGTAAGCGTGAGACCATCGGAGGGCTCGGGTTTGTGGCGCTCAACGCTCGCAGCATGTGCACCGTTACCTGGTACTTCAAATCGGTTATCACCTGGGCTTTCCTCTCCCCCTCCATCTCCGGGTGAGCTTGAGCAATATGCCTGTCCAGCCTTGTGCTAGCATAACTGCAGCCCTCCACTGGACAGGGCATTTTTCTAATATTGACCCTCCCACTACTGTACTTGATCAATATTTCTCGCTCTTTTGAATTTTTAATGCCATGACTATTTCTTAGGTGCCTGCCTATATAGGTAAATTCAGAACGGCAGAGTGGGCAACAAACACTATGCTTTGGGGGCGCCATGTTGATATGAGAATCTGAAAAATAAGATAAGATAACACGAGCTGTGTTAATATCTCAAAGCCAGGAACAGAGCCCCATTTCCCAGCGTGATGCATAAGAGCTTCACAACTTACCGTGTGAACAGTGGAGGGGAAAGAAGTCCGCTCCGGTCCTGGGCTGTTAAGTACTGCTCCTCAGTCATTCGTTGATTGGCATGTTAGGTACCCACAGCTGCCTTCTGCTCATGCAATCAAGAGTGCAGCAAGTGGCTGCAGGTGTACCAAGTAAAGCCTCCTGAGAACCGGGGGAAACACTGAGTCTCCACATCAGACCCTGCACCCACCCCTGCTACCAGCAACCAAGCCCGGGCACCAGCGCACTCACACACACCCATGGACCATGGAGCGCCAACCTCCATAGACTTCACATCCAGCCTAATCCTACACCAAAATGTCAAAATCCGCTCTCCCTGATATTTTGCTGCAATGCTTGACAATCCATGGGATTTAAGATGTGATATTTGGGTAAAAGGGGCCAAATCGCCTAACCCTAACCCGCTCTCCCTGATATTTTGCTGCAATGCTTGACAATCCATGGGATTTAAGATGTGATATTTGGGTAAAAGGGGCCAAATCGCCTAACCCTAACCCTAACCCGCTCTCCCTGATATTTTGCTGCAATGCTTGACAATCCATGGGATTTAAGATGTGATATTTGGGTAAAAGGGGCCAAATCGCCTAACCCTAACCCTAACCCTAACCCTAACCCGTCTACTTACCTGTCCCGATGTTTTGTCCTCCGAAGCCACCAATCCGAAGAAGGTCACGCTGATCCCTTTCCTTCCTGAGTCCAGCTGGAGTCCGGCCGATGAAGCGATTCCTCCTGATGTCCACCTATTAATTAAAAAAGACTTAAAATACTTTGATTCCAAATTCAGAACACATAACAACAAACCAAATTTAACTAGAACAGAAGCAGAATCCTTAATAGAACTCAAAAACAATCCTAACATTATCATAAAACCAGCAGATAAAGGCTCCTCAATTATCATTATGGACAAAGAACAATACTTATATGAAGGCCACAGACAATTACTAGATACCACTTATTATAAAGCACTTAAAGCCCCTATTTACCAAGAAACTATCCCTATGATTAACAACATCCTGGAAGACTTATATAACAAAAACTTTATCTCTGCTAAACAGAGAGATTATCTCAGGGGCTCTAAAGAACCCAGACCCCGCAGATTCTACTTACTCCCTAAAATCCATAAGGACCCTGCCTCGTGGAGTAAACCATTTCAGATCCCACCAGGCCGTCCGATAGTCTCGGACTGTGGAAGCGAATCGTATGGAACAGCTGAATATATAGATTATTTCCTTAATCCCCTTTCAATTGGACATGCAAGCTACATAAAAGACACCTACCATTTTGTTGAAATTATAAAATCCATAATAATACCACCTAACTCCTTCCTTTTTTCAATGGATATCGATAGCCTCTATACTAACATAGATATTCAAGAAGGAATAGACTGCATCCAAAAAGCTTTTAAAAAAAACCCAGATCCTAAACGTCCAGACCAACAATTACTAAAACTATTAGACATTAATTTACGGAGAAATGATTTTGAATTTGGAGGAAAATACTTTTTACAAATTAAAGGAACAGCAATGGGTAAGAAATTTGCACCTGCATATGCTAATATTTTCATGGACAATTGGGAAACAGAAGCACTTCAAAAATGCACCTTAAAACCCACATATTATTATAGATATCTAGATGATATATGGGGAATTTGGCCACACTCAGAATCAGAATTTAAAACATTTACTGACATCCTAAATACCCATAATCCATCCATTAAATTAAAATACAACCTAAATTATAATTCCATAGATTTCCTAGACACTACCACTTTCAAAGGCCCTACCTTCGATTCAACCAACAAATTAGATATAAAAGTTTTTTTCAAACCAACAGACACACATGCACTACTATACAAAACTAGCTTCCACCCTAAACACACCTTTGCGGGCCTCATTAAATCACAACTACTTCGATTCCACAGAATCTGCACCCATGAGGAGGACTTCAAATTGGCTACAAAAACACTATTTAAGGCCCTAGTACAAAGAGGCTACAGCCAAACATTCTTAAGAACATGCTTAAAAACATTTCGAGAACCAAAACCTAATTCAAATTCCAAATTAATACCCTTCATAACTACATATTCCACTGCCGCAGGCCCCCTAATTTCCAAAATCAAAACCCACTTCTCCGGACTCCAGCTGGACTCAGACCTTCTTCCCCAACACAAAATAATTGCTGCGTATAGAAGGAACAAAAACCTCAGAGATATTTTAGTTAAAGCACAACTTAAAATCCGACCTGCCCGACGTTTCCATGGCAACAACAGATTCTTCTCACAACTTAAAATGGTAAAAAATAAATATAATAACAATGTTTTCCCCACAGAACATTCGGGTAACTTTAATTCATATAACTGTATTTACCTTATAACTTGTAGTCTGTGCCGGGCCTATTGTGTAGGAGAGACCCGCAACCCCATCAGAATAAGAATAGCTCATCACAAACACAATGTTTTAAAGAAAAAGAAGACAGAAACCATGTTGGTTAAACATTTTATTGAACATGGATGGGAGGCCGCCAGATTCTTAATTCTAGAAAATAACATTCACTGGTCAACAGCCCAACGAAAAAGAGCAGAGAGAATCTGGATAAACAAATTAGATACCGAACATCCTCGTGGTTTGAATGAAGCGTAGACCCACCTCACGATTTCCTACAGTGGGAACGCCCGTGCACGGACTGATGCGTCGGCCGCAGGGATAGTTAAATTTGGGTTTCCCCTAACCCAAATTTAACTATCCCTATAACTTTAGTAGTTAATAAATACATAACCATCTTTCCAAAGTTAAATCTCACTGGAATACCACCATTTAATTAAATTAAACCTATTATTATTCCAAACTTAATATTCTCTCTCTCTCTCTCTCTCTCTCTCTCTCTCTCTCTCTCTCTCTCTCTCTCTCTCTCTCTCTCTCTCTCCTCCTACTTGGGCAGACAATGGAGTTGAGCTTACGAAGTGACAAGCGTCGGCCCGTGCCTTGCCTTTGGCTTCCTACACCAAACTTTTTCGGTCAAACGACTGATTTAGGGGAAGTTCATCGAGACATTTAACCCTAACCTAACCCCCATTGAAAACGACAAAAAAAACTGACAGAACTATTAAAAGCTCTACCTGAAAAAAAACACAAAAAAAGAAAAAAAACCTGTAAAAACATTAAAAACGTTAAAAATAGTTTTCTTTTATTCACTTACCTATACATCCATGTTTACATAGTTTAAAAATCATACAAATGACATTACATTTACTTACCGTCTATTAATCACTCACCTACAACTCTAAAAACTTAGTTTAGCTTTTCTCGAGGGGCGGAGCCAAGCGCTTATAAAAGCAGCCTCCTTCCCCAGCTCTTCAGTTGAGCACAGACTGCCGACCAGAGCACTTCATTTGTTTACGGTGTGCCAGACCTGAAGAAGACCTTAACCGGTCGAAACGTCGTCGTAGGCACACGATCTCTTTTCTAAAAAACGTAGAAAAAATATTTCTTTTAATTTTATTTTTTGTTTTTCATTTAGTTTTTTCTAACAAATTAAAAAAAAATCAAAAAATTCACAAAATGGACAAAAAACATTAAAAAAACAAAAATAAGAAAAACACTTACCATTATGTTTCCGTAAAATTTCCCTTATGGAAATCCTCTTTTAGTTGTTTGTCCTTTTTCCAGTTGAAAAACAAAACAAAAATCGAAAAATAACAAAAAAACAATGGCTGATGGGTGGACGGAGGTCCGACACGGACGAAGAAGATTCCGCCAGCCCCAACCAGGCCCCCCGCCGGGTGGACCACGTTGGATGGCCCGTGCTAGACCCCCTGCTTTTAGGAGGGGGCTTCAGCCTTTACTCCTTCAGGTCTTCCATGAGCCCTAGCGGCCCATTCAAATTAATAGCGAAATGGCTGTGCATGCTTTCCCTGGATTTAGGGAGCATGCTCCGCCATGCCATCGTAAAATGCATGGGACACTAGGGACAGGGGGGACGAATCCTCTAACCCGGTGGAGTGAAGGATGTAGGAAGGTTTGTAGGCGGAGCCCTTATGGGTTGTCGGGCCTAATACATCTCCTTTTCTGTTCCTTAGAAACGATGACGGATTTGAGGAATTTGCACCACAATCGTGGTACAGGGGGGCATAGAAATTGGACCTTCCGGGCTGATTGCTCTATTTTGATCCTGGGTGATTCCAACATTTCTATGCTACCCCCGATAGAAGACTCTAGGGTCCAAATAAACAGTTTCCCAGGGGCCACGGTGACCCGTGCACATTACCTGCTAAAACATAATACGGCCACCTCTAATGAGGTGTGCTTGGTCATACTTTCGGTTGGCATAGAGGATAGGAGCTGTAAAACTCAATCACTCTTAAGACAAAACCTCAGGAGACTTAGGGAAGTTGCGGGTGCCATGTTTCCAGAGGCCAAAATCTTCATGGCATGTGTCAATTTCCCAGAAGAACTTTCTCCTCGTGAAAAGTCCACCCTCAGAACACTGAACTACTGGATTAAGAACGATGGGTTGTGTGTTCCCCGTCTTCAACAGCCCCTCTTTCAAACAAACCCGGGTTCGGTCCACTGGAATCTGGAGACAGGCCGGGCCATGTAGGGGCACTGGAGGTCTTTTTTAGGTCTCCAGGCACCGACCCCTACTGGTGACCGGGACTCAGGGGACGTCCTAAACCTCTCCCAGTTTTTCCAATTAAGTTCACCCCAGCTCTCACTCCTCAAGAGAGGCCTTTCATTCTCTCTCCATCCTGTCCGTTCTTTTCCTGCCCGAGATTCTCTCTCGGATGACCTGTTACAATACCACCGCCGCTTAAAACTTAGAGCATTTTTTGGTGGTCCACCCCCGTACCCGCCCCTCCTTTTCAGTCCCTATCTTTTTGGGATCATCCCATCACAAAACTACCTCCCAAACTCATTTCCCTGTTGGAGCAGGACATTCGGTCTGTTAGGGACTTACCTTATATATCTGATCGGCCCAACCTCTCCCCTTTGGAAGAGGAAGCGCTGATGGAATAACAAGGCAATAATACTATTGTCATCAAACCGGCAGACAAAGGGAATACGGTGGTCATCATTGATAGGGTGGACCACATACGGGAGGGATTGAGACAATTGCAAGACCCTGCATATTATATTCCGTTGGAAGAGCCCTTGTTCCCGGAGACGTCTAGGATGATCTTGGATATTCTGGATTCCTTGCTGCACTTGGGGAATATTACCAAGAAGCAGTATGACTACCTGGTAGGCCCTCAGCCACCACGTCCTAGGTACTTTTACCTATTTCCAAAGATCCATAAACCTTTGGAGAAATGGAGTATTCCGCATCGGATGCCACCAGGACGTCCGATCGTTTCGGATTGTGGTAGTGAAAGTTATGGATCGGCGGAGTATCTGGACTTCTTTCTTTCTCCTTTGTCGAAACTCCATCCTAGTTATATTAGGGACACTCAACATTTCTTGGACCAGATACGTAGTATTAAACTTCCAGAGTCCTGTTTTCTTTTCACGATGGACGTAGCAAGCTTGTATACTAACATCGAGATACCCCTGGGCATGGCGGCTATCCAGCGCTGTTTGAAGGCGAACCCCACAGAGGGCCGACGGGATGAGGTGCTTATGCACCTGCTTTTCCTTAATTTGACCCATAATGACATTGAGTTTAACGGGAGGTACTACCTCCAGGTCAAAGGTACGGCCATGGGGAAACAGTTTGCTCCGGCTTATGCGAACATCTATATGGCAGATTGGGAGCAGACAGCCTTCCGGACTTGCACAAAGTTACCCCAGCATTATTTTAGATACCTTGATGACATTTGGGGGGTGTGGACTTACTCAGAGCAAGATTTTCGGGATTTTGTGAGGGTACTAAATGATCACCATGCTTCCATTAAAGTCAAGCCCAACATCAGTGACACCATGGTTAACTTTCTAGATACCACAACATTTAAAGGTCCCAACTTCCACCACACAGGGATTCTGTCTACTAAAGTTTTTTTCAAACCTACGGACACCCATGCTCTTCTTCACAAGGATAGCCACCACCCTAAGCACTTGTTTCGGGGTCTTGTGAAGTCCCAGCTTTTGCGGTTTAGGAGGATATGCTCATAAGACACGGATAGGGTCCAGGCCACTAGGACGTTGTTTTCTAGTCTCCGGCAGAGGGGGTATTCCAGGAGCTTTTTACGATCTATAGCTTCCGGGCTCGGGACGGGTGGTACCGGCAACGGGTCCGCTCCTGACAACCGCCAGCTTATACCCCTTATCTCCACCTACTCTGGATATTCTTCCAGAGCCCATCACCTTCTTAAAAATAACTTCTCGGACCTTCTGGCCGGCACATCGTTGGGGGTTGGCTGCAGGGTTATTTCTGCGTACCGCCGAACTCCGAACCTTAGGGATTTGTTGGTCAGGGCTAAGATCCCTCCTGCTGGCCAAATTAAACCCCCAGCCCTCATCCCCTGGCGGAAGAAGGTGGTTCGTAACCGTGTCACAGGGGCCGCCTTTTTTGTTAAGCAACACATTTCTTTGCGAGACGCTAACTGCTTTTATTTAATCCAATGTAAACGTTGTTCGAAACAGTATGTGGGCAAAACAAGAAACGCGCTGAAAACACGGTTGGCGCACCACAAATATAATATCACAGTGGGCTGCAAGGAGGACACAGACTTAGTCCAGCATTTCAGGAAACATGGGGTACATAACTTGTGGCTCATGGGACTGCAACATGACCCGGCCTGGTCATGGTCCCAACGCCGCAGAGCGGAGTCCCACTGAATGCTGAGACTTAACTCATTTGTGCCCAATGGCCTCAACGCCAAGCAAGAACAATCTGTAGGGGCCATGCTACTTCTCTAAGTATCCTTTCAAAATATCTTCTCTAAGTATCCTTTCAAAATACCTTCTCAAAATGTATTAGCTGATTTCAGGGCTCGTCTTAGCTGCCCTTATTACAACTTGCCTTAGGGTAGGATGGAGTATGATGATACATAGGGTACTGTCCAGATTATCACAAAACCATGTTGGTGTTTGGGGATGGTGGCAGCGGAACCCTAGATCTGATCCGTTCCAAATAGATCCCCAAATCTGATTCTTTAATACTAAATTTTATTCTTTAATACAAAATTTTATTCTTTAAATACTTAATTTGGTTCTTTAATATTAAATTTTATTTCTCAATAGTAAATTTTATTCTTTAATACTGAATTTTATTCTTTAAATATTAAATTTTATTTATTACTTTTTACTCACCTTAGTTTAGGTTGGGGTGTGTATGTGCGTGTCTGTATATGTGTATGTATGTATATGGGTATTTGTATGTATGTATGGTTATGTATGTATGTGTATGTATGTATGTATGTGTGTGTATGTGTATGTATATATATGTATATATATGTATGTATATGTGTATATATATATATATATGCATATGTATATATGTGTGTGTATATATGTACGTATGCGTGTATGTGTGTATGTATGCACATCTTTGGTCAGGTATAATTTTGTTAAACTATCATTTTTTGGGGGGTACTAGAAGCTTCGAGATGCACAGTGGGACTTGATCAATCCCGACTGGGCCTTCCTCGGGTAGGGTGTCTAGTGTTGATGGCCGAGACACCCTGAGACCCCGAGGTTCACTACTGAGGATGCGTCTCGTGGTGTGTCCTTTCTCTCTGCTGCTCTGTCTCTCTGTTGCTCTGTCTCTCTGTTGCTCTCTCTCTCTCTGTTGCTCTCTCTCTCGCTCTCTCTCTCTCTGTGGATGGTTAGGTTGGGAGATTGTGGGGATGGGTGGGGAATACTTACTTTGATACTTACCGTATTACTTTGTTTGGTAGTTTTATATCTTAGCTCACCTTGGGGTTTAGGTTTAGCTCCTGCAACCTTACCTTATTACTTAATTCTTTATTTATTATGTTCACTTTAAATTACTTTTATTTGATCCCATTCAAAACACCCGTTACTTTACTCACCTTAGTTTATTTATCTGATTTAAAACGCCCTTTACTTGGCTTAATGGACATTACCTTGGTTTACTTACCTTAGTCTATTTATCGGATTTAGGGCGCTCTTTAAACTTACTTTAATTTACAAAAGGAAAGGAGAGATAGGAACAAAACGCCGTCTATTTTACTTACTTTAGTTTACTTACCTTAGTTTGCTTACCTTAATTTACTTTAGTTTATTAATCTGTAGTTTTAATTCAACAAAATGCCCTTTATTTGCCCAATTTAAGACGCCGTTTACTTATTTATTTACTTACTTAGTCTACTTACCTTAGTTTGCTTACCTTATTTTTGACGCTTTGCTCTAAACGCTGTATTTACTTAGGGGACTTGGCTCGCTCTTGGCTGGACGAAGACTGGACAATAGGTTCTCTCTTGGTGGCCGGAGGGGCAGCCCCCCTTATTAGCTTATGGGCGGAACCTTTTAGGGAGTTGGGGACTGGACAATGATGTGCGCCGGCCCGTGCATTACCTTTAACTCTCTAGTCCAAACTGTCCCTGTCGTCGGACGGGGTGGGGAGAGTTATCGAGAAAGTGTTCTTCCTCCTAACCCCAAAACACTGCTTTCTAGGCGGCTCCAAATTAAGGCCTCATTAAGGTGAAAAAACCAGCTGCTGGGAGACAAAAGAAAGAGCTATATGGGCTTGAGTGAGCTTGTTTCGATCGTCTCAATTTACTCTTTCGTTTGTTACCAAGTTTGTTACCCTACGTTGCTTCTATGCCGAACAGTGGCAGAAAACACACTGCTTCTTAGAAGCAGTGTGTTTTGTGCATCTCTTTTTCATTATTCAAACGGTTGCCATTCTTAGACGCAAGCACCCAGAGGGACAAAAATCACAGAAGGCGGTTGAGGGGTGAGCTAGAACTCATATCTGAATTTTGGTATCGCTGTGCATAAATAAACCTTTCTGCCTCAGCTTTTGAGACTCAAATACCGTCTTGAGCCCTTAGGAAGTTGGCTGATTTTTTCGGGGCAACCAGCTTTTGTTGTTTTTTTTCACAGGAGGCTGATTTTAACATATTTTGTAGGTGACATTATGAGGAGCAGAACCTGTGATTTTGAACTCCCTGGGTGGTTCCACGTGGACACAGTAGGGGTCAAAAGGTGAAAATGTGCAACCTTTGATGGCACACAGCTCACACACAGTTTGTCTGTTCCAGCTCCAACTCGGCATACAGGAGCCCCTTTGAGGCATCTACCAACAGGGCAAAGCTCATATCTGTGTCCCCTTCCTATATCTACTTCCTATTAGCAATATGATAAGAAGATGTGGTTAGTGGCATGTTGTAAAGCACTTCCAGGAAATGAGCATTTATAAGGTTGGTCCAAATCAATGAGCTGCAAAGGCCTCAATTATCACAAATAAAATATTGCTTGGCTCGTGGCATAGCTCCAGAAACAAAACGGGCCCAGAGTTCCACTCTTAGCCATATGCTGCAGTACCATTTCCCACCACCATTGGTGCTATTGATATTTGGACAGACATGTACTCCATCCCTTCTTCTGTCCACCTTGGCCCCTCCTAAACGAGCATAATTAAATAAGCCACGGTCTGGGCCAATAGCAAAAGCTTCCCCACTTTTCCCCTCCCGCCCGTAGTTGCGTTCGTGCAGTGTACTTTCCAAACCGTTGGTGGCGCTATGCTGGGTGGGCTTATAAGCCATTGTAAAGCAATGGAACCAGGCCCGTACAGCATCCCTCCTTCCGTACACCTTGGCCCCTCCTAAACGAGCATAATTAAATAAGCCACGGTCTCGGCCAATAGCAAAAGCTTCCCTACTTTTCCCTTCCCACCCGTAGTTGGTTCGTGCAGTGCTATTTTCGACACGTTGGTGGCGCTATGCTGGGTGGGCTAATAAGCCATTGTAAAGCAATGGAACCAGGCCCGTACAGCATCCCTCCTTCCGTAAACCTTGGCCCCTCCTAAACTCGCATAATTAAATAGACCACGGTCTCGGCCAATAGCAAAAGCTTCCCCACTTTTCCCTTCCCACCCGTAGTTGGTTCATGCAGTGCTATTTCCGACACGTTGGTGGCGCTATGCTGGGTGGGCTAATAAGCCATTGTAAAGCAATGGAACCAGGCCCGTACAGCATCCCTCCTTCCGTAAACCTTGGCCCCTCCTAAACTCGCATAATTAAATAGACCACGGTCTCGGCCAATAGCAAAAGCTTCCCCACTTTTCCCCTCCCGCCCGTAGTTGCGTTCGTGCAGTGCACTTTCCGACACGTTGGTGGCGCTATCCTGGGTGGGCTAATAAGCCATTGTAATGTACAGCTATCCTTCCTTTCGTACACGCCCCCCCCTCCGATCCCCCCCGATTTGCCAAATCGAGAAGAGAGCGCCATCACATGGTGCACGGAAGGCGGTATGCCCATATGAAACGTCGACTTGAACCGACTTGGACCAAGCGGGCGAAATGTAGGAGCTTGTATTGTGCGCGTACGTACACTACCACGTAACGGACACACGCAAAGTGAGTGTATGCGTCGATCCGTACGTACACTATTCAAAAGCATTGCGGCTGTACGGCCAAAGGCAATATTTCGTACGATTTTCCATTGCCCTATCCACATCCTGCATTGAGCTCCCAGCAGCATCAGGTCACTCTAGTTCTCCTGCCCTCCACACCCAGCACGGAGCTCCCAGCAGCATCAGCTCACTCTGGTTCTCCTCCCCCTCCACACCCTGCATGGAGTCTCTAGCAGCATCAGCTCACTCTGGTTCTCCTGCCCTCCACACCCTGTATGGAGCTCCCAGCAGCTCCAGCTTACTCTGGTTCTCCTCCCCTCCACACCCTGCATGAAGCTCCCAGCAGCACCAGCTTACTCTGGGTGTCCTCCCCTCCACACCCTGCATGGAGCTCCCAGCAGCACCTGCTTACTCTGGTCCTCCTCCCCTCCACAACCTGCACGGAGCTGCCACCAGTATCAGCTCACTTTGGTTCTCCTGCCCTCCACACCCAGCACGAAGCTCCCAGCAGCATCAGCTCACTCTGGTTCTCCTGCCCTCCACACCCAGCACGAAGCTCCCTGCAGCACCAGCTTACTCTGGTTCTCCTCCCCTCCACACCCTGCATGGAGCTCTCATCGTGAGCCCTGGTCCTCCTCACACCCACCCCTGCTACCAGCAACCAGGCCCGGGTACCACCACACACCCATGGACCCTGGAGCACCAACCTCCATAACCTTCACCGCTACCCTAACCCAACTGTCAAAATCCGCTCTCCCTGATATTTGGGTGCCGTTTGGGTGCCGTTTGGGTAACAGGGGTCAAATCCACTAACCCTACAAAGGAAGATGAGAGTAAAAAAAACATAACTCATACTTTATCCTATAACAGGATACAGTTTGAGGTATCAAAAACCTCTTGCACAAAAAGCACAAATAAGACGAGACACATATAGCAGAAGGTAAACATTTGAGACTAGTCGCGTGTAAGTTCATCAGTTTTATGAGCATCAGTTATGTCTGTTTAGGTGAAAGTGTTTATATTTCCCTGAACACTCTCCAGAGGCTATTGTCCTTGATGTTATCAGCCGGCTAACAGTTCAGAAAGCATCCACATATGTCAGCGGGGAGGGGGATAGCACGGTAGAGTTCTGAGCTCGTTCCTCATAACAAAACGAGGAGTGATTAGATAGGGAGGGCATAGACCAACTAGAACATTTCTGAAGAAAATTAGCAAGGCGCCTGCCTCGTGGTGCATACCGTACCGTCATTAATACTAACAGGAAGTAACACTGCGAATTTCAGGTTCCTACGGTCTTCACAGCCCCCGCAGCGGGCCGTCGAAAGGTGCCATGTTAAGTCAATGGAGCATGTCCCTGACCTCCTAGGAGCCTCTTGGTTGCAGCGTTGTCATGAAGACTCATTGACAGCTGCAGCCCTGTGTTACTCGTCATTATCTTTATGATGCGGTCAACTGGTTTCCTTGTGTGGGACATTTTTGACCAGTTTGTATAATCTGACCCAATTTGTATAATATGATTGAACTTGATTTTGTAAAGTGCCTTGAGATGACATGTTTCATGATTTGGCGGTATATAAATAAAATTGAATTGAATTAAATCATGTGGGGGACTGAGTATAATGTGTGATTTTAGTGTCTTTGAAGCATTTCTGCAGCATGTAGCAGAGGCAAAAAGGGGTTTAAAATTAATGTTTGACACCTCATGAAATAGACATGCTTTATCCGACATGGCCCAGATTTGTTGTGTAGCTTTTCTCTCTAAAGGCAGTACTGGACCTTCCTAGAGCTACTTCCAGTTAGCAACATGCTAACCGTTAGCTGCTAACATAGTTGTGTTCAGTATCACCGGGTGATGGTAGTCTTTTAGTTTGGTCCAAATCCTGTACTGGGAAGTGCCTCAAAAAGGGAGATAATATGATTTTGCATGATTCTTGTTTATTGAGTCGCCATGGTAACTGAAAATGGCAGCTTATACAAAAAGAGCACCTGACTGGATGAAGAGGCACTTTTTGACATGTATACTATGGGGGTAAAAATATATTAATATATTTAACCGGCCACACCAGGTTTTGATCCTATGACCTCTGGAGTGCCAGTCCTACAACTTAACCAGTGGACCAAACCCCAGCCATATATAGACTTGCATTTAGTGGAGTATAACTGTATACATGGCCTTTGAAGAGCATTGGGTGAGAGATGGCGGCGAGCAGCACTTTGTTTCTCCGGAACCGTAAATGCTAGAGACAATTTTTTTCTGTGTTTATTTCGTAAAGGATAGGGGAACAGGACAAGCTATGGGTTTTTGCTGGAAATATTGTATGGGACTTTTTGGCATGGTTTTTCCCTATTTAGGTCAACATGGTAACTCGAAATGGCATGAAGTACAAATAGCACACTTCACAACATCAAGATGCACTGTTTGATATATAGTTTGTGGGGGTAGACCCTACGGTTCGGGCTGTATTAACGGTGAAAACCCTTATTAGGTGCATAGTAATAGGCACTGCCCATGCATTTGCATGGCCATCACCTAAATATGTTATTTGTCAGCTTTAAATCTTTTGCTGGCTCCAAATAGTGAAATCCAATTTTCCTAATCGTTGGGCTTTTCCACGCTTCACTTCCAGATTTTATCCCATCACCCCTTTGAGTTCAACCACCGAAGCCAGTCTGCATACCAGCACATCCAGCTTTTCGGTTCTGCTCCCCCACCTTCCAGAACTGTCCGTCCACCGCCTTAGTGAGCGCATCATATGCAGCCGGCAGCCTGATCAAGGCCAAATGGCTTCCGACATCCGCTGTATTTGCTGATACATCAAAAATCCACCAGATCCAATAAATAGAAATCCAAGTATCCTGAATCCAAACATGCAAATGTCCACATTATATGTATAATTTTTTTAAAATATTTATTACAGTCGTATCACAAAAACACAATACTTTAACAAAGACCCACTGCTCTTCGTGTGAGAACGGTTGTTGTTTGTCACCGAGTGTATTTTAAAAAAAATCACAAATTATCTTTTCCTAATTTTTAATATTAATAGTAACCACTATTAAACAGAGATCAGAGTCTCATTTATTCAACTTCAGAAAGTTTCTCTTAGCTGGTAGTTCACCTTTGTGAGGTCACCATGGACAGAGTAAAAGGGGAGTGCTATTTGACTGGAGACCAATGTCTTGAAGGAGTGTCAAAGAGTAATTTATATAAATAGGGGTTTGGTCTGAAAGCTGCCAGAGATGGAAGGAATTGAACTCTGCTTCCCACAGCTCGTTAACACCTCCTGCAGGAGATCAAAGCATGCTCCCTCTAATATGTTGCTTCTTTCTGTTATTCTCTCGGGTATTGCTTTTCTCACTGTGAGTCTTAACCTGCTGGTCATTGTTGCTATTGTGCACTTCAGGTAAACACTTATTTGATTATTAAATTAAATTACATATATAAAAAAGAATGGTGCAAGATGAAATGATGGTTATCAGTGAAACCTATTATACAATGCATTAAATATACAAACTATTTTTAATCTTTCTAGGCAGCTCCACACCTCTACAAATATTGTACTTCTCTCTCTGGGTTTCTCAGATTGCCTTGTGGGTTTCCTCCTGATCTTTCAAGTTTTGATGATAGACGGCTGCTGGTATTTTGGCAACTTCCTATGTGCACTGTATTGTGTTTTAGATTTAATTGTTGTATCTGCTTCAGTGGGAAACATGGTGCTTGTTTCAATTGATCGCTATATAGCCATATGTGACCCTTTACATTATCCCACTAAAGTTACCCTAAAAAGAGCTCAAATGTCTGTTTCTCTGTGTTGGACTTTTTCTTTCTTATATTCCACTGTGATATTAAGGGAAAACCTAGGACAGCCAAGCAGATTTAGTTCCTGTACTGGAAACTGTTCAGTTGACATTGGCCTTACTGGAATTATGGTTGATCTTTTTTTTGACTTTCCTCATTCCAATTACTGTCATCATAATTCTGTATATTACAGTCTTTGTGGTGGCTTTGTCTCATATTCGGACCATGCACTCCCATGTTGCAGTCCGCACACATCTGCATTCAGGAAAAGGAAGACCTAAGAAATCTGAAATAAAAGCTGCCAGGACTCTTGGGGTTGTTATAACTGTGTTTCTGCTTTGCCTTTGCCCATATTTCTGTGTCTCACTTTTGAGTGAAGATGCCTTACTCAATACGTTATCAGGTGTATATGTTATATCATTGTTTTACTTTAATTCTTGTCTAAACCCTCTGATATATGCCTTGTTCTACCCTTGGTTCAGAAAATCTATCCAAATTATTGTTACACTTAAAATTCTCAAGTCTGGTTCCTCTAATGCAAACTTACTGTCACCCTAAATAATGTAAATAAAGAGTGCATTGGAAAACTACTACTTCTCATTTTTACCCATAACAACAAAATATTGTCATGCCTTTATCTGAGCTTTTATGTAATAGACTAACATGTAGTAGTGCAGAACTGTGAAGTGGAATAGAAATAATACAGGGGATTTGGTTACTGGATTGAATCTTTATAGCACTTTTGTAGTCCCACTGACTACTCAGGGTGCTTTACAGTAGATAAAATAACGTTCGCTCCCTTGGCATCTAGAAAATTATATGATATATCAAGCAGATCCAAGTAGTTTGTCAGAACTGTTCTTGGCTTATGGCATGTTATTGATCTGCTGAAAGAAGGAGTACATGCCTTAAGAGTTCACCTGGGAGAAAAGTCGCATCTGGAGTCCAGTTCATGGACACAGCTGCTGAAAGATTGACATAAAATATACATTTGGTTTGGATTGGTTAGAATTCCCACATAAAAAATAATGATGTGACTGTATATATGTGTATTAGTATAATGCCATTTCATGGTGTTTTGATGTGAGCATGGAAAGTACTCTGAATAAATCCTGTTGCTTCTGACGAAATGTGAACTGGTCTCTGCTGTGACCCAAAATACCTTTCAAAAAGTCTCCAACAATTGGAAACATTATTGGTGTGCTGCTAAGTTCATGATTTATTTATTTTTTTGGGGTGGGGAGCTAAAGAGTCTTAAAAGAAAATTGAAAATGATCATGCAAGTGTCTAAGTGTCTAGATGCTGAAAGTGGCATGCTATTCATAGCTTGATTAAAAGGCTATTTCACCATACTCAAATATTTTAACTGTTTGCTCTTTTTTAAAATGAAAGATTAAAACTGGATGGAATTACAAACTTAAAACATTGTCTTTTTAGAAAGCATGGAGCCAGAGAAAGGTGATGTTTGAAAAAAGAGGATATTTTTTGCTCAAGATTATTCTTTGTAACAAAAAATACGTTACTCAGGTCCACACAGTAGTCAAGCAGCTGAAACAAAAAGGTATGCAAGCAAAGTGTCTATATTCAGCGCAGCTGAAGCTCAGAATGGACTCGAGAGAAAGTAATGTTTTCATACTGAAAGTGCCGCTGACACCCTGAGGGCGCTGGGTGTCCAGATGTGGAGAAATGGAGTGTATCAAGGAGAGATTGACTGAAGGATGGAACACCACACAAAGAGGAAAAATAACAAGCTGTTGGTGACATCTGATCTGAAGGTTATGATGGAGGAGGAAGAGGAAAATGAGTAGGCTGAGGTATATAGGGTATATTAAATAACCTCAGTGTGACTTTGGACAGGTGCTACTAAAGTCCCATATTTTTTTTGAGTAAGTATGGAGAATTAATAAATTGAACATTATAATGCAAATTAACAAAAATAAATAATATGGTCTGATAGGGGATTATTTATGTCTACAGGAGTGATTTACACTTACTAGGACCTTTTTTTACATGTTAGGTTAGGGTAATACTAAGGCCTGATTTTCAAAAGGCTGATAAGTATTAAAACAGGAACAAATTAAGTAGTGTGTACAAAGCTGATCTTCAACCAGGAACCAGGGGAAGGGGGTATCATCCCTCAATTAAACTAAAATGAAATATGCCAAACCCGATCTTAAAACATTATGGCATACTTGTAAATAAACAAAGCTATATATTAACTACTTCCTAAGAACAGCCTTTGGGCAGTACTAAAAAAATACCCTGTTGGAGGCAGGGTATGTGTGTTTAAATTATATAGCGCTAATTCATGAAACATGTCATCTCGAGGCACTTTACAAAGTCAAAATCAGTCAGATTATACAGATTGGTCAAAAATTTCCTATATAAGGGAACCAGTTGATTGCTTCAAAGTCCCGACAAGCAGCATTCACTCCTGAAGAAGAGTAGAGCTACAGGAAGAGTCATCTGCATTGTCCATGGCTTTGCAGCAATCCCTCATACTGAGCAAGCATGAAGCGACAGTGGAAAGAAAAACCACCCATTAGCGGGAAGGAAAAACCTCCAGCAGAACCGGGCTCAGTATGAACGGTCATCTGCCTCGACCGACTGGGGGTTACAGAAGACAGAGCAGAGACACAACTATCTCCAGCGTTCACCGGGCGAGAGGCGGGGTGCACCCTGGACAGGTCGCCAGTCTGTCGCAGGGCAACACAGAGACAAACAACCATTCACGCACACACTCACACCTAAGGACAATTTAGAGAGACCAATTAACCTAACAGTCGTGTTTTTGGACTGTGGGAGGAAGCCGGAGTGCCCGGAGAGAACCCATGCATGCACAGGGGGAACATGCAAACTCCATGCAGAAAGACCCAAGGTTGGATTTAAACCCAGGACCTTCTGGGTTCAATATATCTCTCCCTCCAAAACTTTGTTAGTTAATAAATTGATTTCTGATCATCAAATTGATTGATTTTGTCTCACAGACACCTGGCTGCAAGAGGACTACATCAGTATAAATGAGTCACCTCCCTCTAATTACTTAAATTTCCACATTCCCAGAACTACAGGACTAGGAAGAGGAGTAGCATCCATATTTCAGTCGGATTTATTAATTACACAGCTTAATTAATAACTACAATTCCTTTGAACATGTAACCCTTAGTTTCCCTCATCCAAACCACAAAGCAATAAAATCTCTTCTGTTTGTTGTTTTGTATCTTCCACCAGGCCCCTACTCTCAGTTTTTAGGTCAGTTCTCAGACTTCTTATCTGATTTAGTGTTAAACACTGACAAGGTTATTATAGCAGGGGATTTTAACATTCATGTTGAAACAGAATGTGATAACCTTAATATAGCCTTTAAAACTATCCTAGATGCAATTGATTTTGCTCAAAATGTGCATAAATCAACACACTCTTGCCTTCATACTTTTGATCTTGTGCTGACATTGTCATAGTTTGGGGTTTTTATTTGGTTGATTTTTGATTTATTTAATCAGTTCACCTGCCAGGAATCAGCCAGCTCACTTCACACCTCAGTCACCAGCCAGTTCTGTTCTCTTCTCAGTCATCAGCCATTAATCAGTCAGCTTAGTTTACATCTCAGCCACCAGCCACTACCCTATCAGTTTTGTTTGTCACTCCCCTGTCACCAGTCACTTAACAGTCAGATCTGTTCACCCTTCAGCCACCAGTCACACACCTATCAGTTCGGTTTACTTGCAGTCACCACCTTTTGATTCGTTCCACCTGTTTCCCGTAATTAGTACTCAGCTCCGGTTACCTGTTGATTTTAGTATTTATACCCGTCTTAGTCTGCTCCACTCTGCCAGATCATTTCAAGCCACCGGTGTGCTATATCTAGCGTCTGTCTGTCTGTGATCCAATCGCTGTCTGTCTGTGATCTGATCGTTTGTCTGTCTGTCTGTCTCTGTGATCCGATCATTCGTCTGTCTGTGATCTGATCGTCTGTCTGTCTGTCTGTCTGGTTGACGGACTGTTTTGATGCTCTGATTCTGCTCCTGGATTCTGCTCTCTCTCCACATCTGATCACCTGGCTTGACCCTGGACTGGTTATTGTTTTATGGACTCTGGTTCTCCCTTCAGACTGCCTGCCTGCGTCTGTGATCCTGGTTTCTGTTCCACTGCCTGCTTGAAATAAACTGTCTTTTAGCATCATCCAGATTGTCAGGTTCGAATTCTGGGTCCTCCGTTTCGGTTTCATGACAGACATACGGCATTGACTGCGAAGAATTAACAGTATTTCCTCACAACCCTGTCCTATCTGAGAATTTTTAATAACCATTGAGTTCAATTTAACTGAGTTCTCCACCCCCAAAAGCAGGTTTCATTATAGTAGATCTTTATCAAATAATGCTCTATCAAACTTTAAAGAGTCTGTCCCCCTTTTAATTTCCTCAGCATCACAGAAATACCTAGCAGATGGCAGCAATGCTGTTTTTTCCCTTTCACAGATCGACTCTTTTCTTGCCTGTCTCACATCCTTGTTGCGATTTGTATTAGATAACGTAGCCCCCTTGAAAGAGTAGGTGATTATTCCCAGGAAGCTGGTTCCCTGGTTTAATTTAGAGTTGTGTTCTTTCAAGCACAACGTTAGGAAATCGTAGAGAAAATGGTGCTCTACACGTCTAGAGGTGTCCCACCTAATCTGAAAAAACAGTCTACTACTAAAAAAAGACCCTTTGCAGAGTTAGAGCAGTATGTTTTTCATCATTAATAAAGAATAAAAATAATCCTCGGTTCCTTTTTAGTACAGTTTCCAAATTTACACAGAGTCATAACTTTGTTAATCCACCCAATCCCTTAGCTCTCAGCAATAATGACTTTATGGGGTTCTTCCGGGTTATCTAAAAATTTAAGCTTCATCTAAATCTTCAACTTGTGTGTTAGACCCAATCCCAACCAAATTATTTAAGGAGGTGTTCCCTTTAATTAATGCCCCATTTTGGATATGATTAATGTTTCCTTAGTAAATGGATATGTACCACAGACATTTAAAGTAGCTGTTATTAAACCTTTACTTAAGAAACCATCTCTTTTTTAAGTGTCCTTTCTGGCAATGTGGCTTTTTGACATTATTGTCTTGATGCCAAAACGAGCCCATTTCTTCATACAACATCCTCTGTCTGCTTCTTCACCTGCAAAGAAAGATGTAAAAAGAAAAGCACAACCAGCCGATAATGTATTACAGACACAATCAAGTAACGCCTTGATACAATCGCTGAAGTATATAAAGTATTAATTAATACGGCATGTATAAAGTGACAGATGAAGATAATACGGGTTTTCTGTATGAAAGTGAATCTGTAACTACCTGGATCCAAGCATCTGTAGGTGTTTGTGAGAGTGTGCTTATGTATGTAAGGTTTATCCATGAGAAAAATGCTCAATAGTGGTTCTGAAGCGCCAAAGACCCAACCCAAGAGCACAGAGAGAGATGAGCAGCTGAGATCTCGTGAGACCTGTGCGTAAGTAAAATATACATGTAGTTTCAACTACATCCACCCAGGTAAGAACAAGGCAATAATTGAAAATAAAAACATTAAGTAAGGTTTAAACATTAACAATTGTCTCATGTTTCACAATAAAACAAACTGGACGAGGAGATATTGACCAGCCTTGAGAGTTATCCGGACAAGTGTTTTGACAGCATCATAATGGAGAAGCCAAAAAGTTCCACAACCACAAACACACCATCAACTAAACGCTCCCGTTCGAGTTCAACCAGCGCTGCTTCCACATTATCTCCAGATAGGAGCTACAGGGATGTCCTGGAATCCATCGATAAGAAGCTAACTAGCCTGGATGCCCGTTTCGCCTTAATAGAAGTTCTACACAAGGAATTTCAAGCCCTGAGAGAGTCGCTGGACCAACACAACCATCCCCCAACCCTCCCACCCTACCTCCGGGCTGTCCCGGACGGAAAAAAATAAAAATAAAATAAAAAAATAAAAACTTTGGTTAGCAAGCCCGCCCGACCCATGCAGACCTCCAAACTTCCCCCAACCCCCAACCCCACACCGAGGAAAGAAAATGTTATTCCACCCCAACACTAACATTCAAAAAAATCCCAACACACATATGACAACAGACACCAAGACTGGGTTCACCCCCCTCCCATCCCCCCACTAGCAGAATGCAAACCCTTAAAGGGGAGAGCATCTGCCATGAGATGTTAATGTCCATACCCCCCTCCCAGCTCAACAGGCCCCAAGGCCCCCCAACACACCAGAGGCCACAATAGGGACAGATACCTTGGCATACACCTGCCCAAACCACAGGCGACATACTCCACAGAACCCAAGGCCCCGCCAGGACACCCGCCCAAGGATTACACACCCAGAGCCCCGGACCCACCCTGGACCCACCCGGCGGCAGCACAGCTACCAGGCCATTAACCCACGTCTGCCAGCGCAGAGCTCCCCGAGAGCATCGCAAGCAGCCGCCGGAGGCCAGCCTGAGGCCCCCCAAGCCCCACACAGGTGGGGGCCACAGAGCCAGGGGCCAGACCTACCAGACACCCAACTCCAGGCACCCCCCCAGAGCCCCAAGTCCCAGGCAACCCCTGAAACAGCCTCCATGCCCTGCAGGACACATCCCACAGTCCCTCACGCACACTAAGTAATGGAGCCGATCATAGGAGCCCAGAGAGATCAATCTGATGCGGATGCTGTCTCAAGACTAACATGAACTAACAAAAGATCTCTATACTGGTTGGTACTAAGATTTTCTTGCTTTTCCAATTCATGAGGATAGTTTTCTTTGCGATACATAAGGTAGCAAAAGCTGTGCAACCTGATATTTTTTTCCAAAGTGTTATAAAAGTTACCCGGCAAGTAAACTGAGGGGGAAGGTAAAATTTTACATCTCAGGCACTTTGACAAGTCCTTACATATTTGGACCCAGAACCTCTGAACAGGTGTACATAACCATAGTGCATGTCAGGATTGTTGCCTATGCACTTGAACAGATATTAGATTGTGCAAAACCCATCTTGAATAATCTTTGACCTGTGTAGTGTACTCTGTGAAGGATTATGTATTGTATTAGTTGTAAATTTGGGTTTCTGATCATTTTGAAAGTTCTTAGACATATCTGAGCCCAGATGTTTTGCTAAATGCTGACTAATAAATCCTGTTCCCATTTCATAATAGGAAGAGAACTTGAATCATAGATCGTAGATCCAGGAACTCTAATATATTTATTGCCATTTGTAAACCACCTTTAATATGCTTAAATGTATTTTTAATTATAGATTTGATTTGTTGATACTCTAAGAAATTATTTTTATTAATACCATATTGTATATTTAATCTATTAAATGTGATAAACTCAGTTCCTCCAAATATATGCTCCAAGTATTCAACATCTTTACTCTTCCAGTGTGGAGGGCTGAGATGAGCAGCTGAGATGAGCGGCTGAGATCTCGCGAGAGCTGTGAGCTGTGCATAAGTAAAATGGCGGCATACATGTAGTTCAAAGTTAAATCCACTCAGGTAAGTACTAACCAATAACTGAAAATTAAACAAAGTAAAGTTTAAATATTAACAATTGTCTAATTTTTCTCGAGGAAACAAACTGGACGAAGAGACCTTGACAAGCCTGGAGAGCTACGAGTGTTTTGATAACATCGTAATGGGAAAATCTAAAAATCCCGCAGCCACAAACACACCTGGTCTAGCTCTACGGGCGCGTCAACTTCTACTCTGTCTCCCGACGCTCACCTCGCTTTTGTAGAGGTACTCCATAAAGAGTTTCAGGCCCTCAGGGAGTCGGTGGAATTTAGCCAAGCCCAGCTAGCTTCTATCGCCGCGGAGAACGAGGCGCTGAGGGGGAAAGTTACAGAGCTCACCGAGGGGATGATGCAGCTGTCTGGCGAAAATAAGAAGATGAAAGAATCCATTCTGGACATACAGTCGCAAAGTATGAGAGATAACCTCGTCTTTGCAGGTATCCCAGAGCAGCAGGAGCAAGATCCCAAGGTGGCAATCTGTGAGTTTCCCCTGCAGAAGCTGAAAATCCCGGCGGATCGGGTAAAAAACATCACCTTACATCGCGTTCACCGGCTTGGAGGTAAAAAACCTGATAAAATCCGTCCTCGCCCGATGGTAGCTAAATTTGAGCATTATAAACAAAAAGTGTATGTTAAAAGTCAGGGCAGAGATCTGAGAGGGACGGATTTCAGCTTTAATGACCAGTTTTCTAAGGAAATCCTAGATCGTAGGCGAGTGTTATTTCCAATCAGGAAAAAATGCATTACCGAAAGCGTCAGTGCCTACCGTAGCAGTTGACAAACTTTGTATTAATGGTCAGCTGTTCAGGGATCAGAAGATCACTCCTTGGCTTTATTAGATGCACAACAGGTGGATTTAAAGCAGGTCACACTTGGAACAAAAAGTGCATAGATTGGAACACGGTGAAATAAATGCACAGCTCAAGAGCACGTTGGCACGGTATGGTTGTTACTCACAGTTGGGTTCATGAGGCATGGGCTGTGGTTCTTCCTCTCTCATCTTTTCTCACTCTTCGCACTCTCTCAATTCTCTGTCTGTCTTTATATTATTCGTCCATGTTGACCAGACAATCACAAGCACGTCAGACGATGCTACCTGGGTCTATGTATGACCATTTTTCCGAGGACATGCACTTTTCAACTTCTCACTTTCACCTTTGATGAATGTAAAGTTTGTGACATGGAATGTGCATGGAGCTGGCACCAGAGAGAAAAAGTTAAAGATCTTTAACCATCTTACGAGATTAAAGGCAGATGTCTTATTGCAAGAAACCCATAAATCAGCTACAACTGTAAGTGATCTTTGTCAGGGTGCTGTCTGTCTGCTCTGGTTCTGAGTTCTCTAACAGGTGGTGCTAGTGACTGTGGGGGCGTTCCCCACACCTGCGGCTCATCGGGAGCAGAATCTGCGGTCTTCATAAGCAGAGCTGAGACAGATGGAAAACGCCAGAGCCTTAACCAGTCGTGGTACGACAAGGCCGACCAAGTCCTGGATATCTGTTCGTGAGTCTGTTCTGGTTACTTCGCTATATTGGACTGATTTCTGGTTTCTCTGTTTTGACTACAGTTTGCGTGCATGGATGCACATACCTGTTTTGGAGATTCTTGTGAAGAGTGATCCGTGGATTCCTTCGCTCAGTTTTTCGCACTGGCTCTCCTTTTCACACTTGTTGGCAAATACCCAGCCGGGGTGAGGCCCCATTCCCGGATACCCACGGACGCTCGCCCGTTCCTGATCTCTGGTCACGCCATCTGTCTCTACAACCTGTGGTTGTTGCCTCGGGTTCCTCGCCAGTCTCCATCTGCCGCCCTCCAGTCACAACCCACACATCAGAGTAGACAGTAGTTCCTTTGACACTTACCTCCCCAGCCCGACTCTCACCGACCAAGGGTAAGCCGCGTAAGATTCATTATTCACTGGTCTCGTCACCTTCTAATAGGATCTTTTTCTCTTTCAGTCAACCCCGCCCAGACATTCAGGCCTCGATCCCGGCATCCAGTCTTAGCATTTGTGTCTTGTCCTGTTCCTTTAATAAAACCCTAAAACTGAGTGCTGGTTTCCCAAATACTTTCTGCATGTGGGCTAAATCACTAAAAAACATGACAATCTTAACTCACCTGAGTTCCCTATTGTCTTTGCTGCCTGCTATAACTCTAGACAGAGAGGAGTAGCAATTTTAATCCACAAAAACGTTAGTTTTAAAATATTAGACAAAATTATAGATGCTGAAGGTAGATTCATAATAATTAAAATATCTATTCATAACCAGAAGTTATGTATTGTCAGTATACATGGTCCAAATGTTGATGAACCCTCATTTTTCCACAAACTCTTCCATGCACTTTCAAAACACGGGGATTGTTCTCTAATTATTGGGAGTGACCTCAACTTTGGTCTAAATGAGGAAATAGACAGGTTGAATATAACAGGGGCTCAGCACAGTTGGCAGTCATTAAATGTAGTCAACCATTACATGAGTGATTTTGGTCTTTGCGATGCATGGCGTTCTCTTCATCCTAATAGTAAGGAATATACTTTGTTATCAAATGTCCACCACTCTTATTCTCGTTTGGACTATTTCTTAATCAGCAACTCCCTGTTGTTGGATGTTTCGGAGGCTGTAATTCATCCTACTGCTGTTAGTGATCATTCTCTTGTTACTTTAACCCTAATAAATAAAAAAAATAACCCCACAAAACAAGAGTTGGAGATTTAATACATCGCTGCTTAAAGATGAAGAATTTGTTACATTTTTTAAAAAAGAGTGGGCTTTATACTTAGAATACAATGATTTGCCATCATTAATACTATGGGAAGAAGGGAAAGCAGTGATGAGTGGTAAAACAATTTCATTCTCATCTCATAAAAAGAAGATAGAGAACAAAAAGATTGAGGAATTAAAAGAAAAACTTAAGTTACTAGAAACTTCTCAAGAAGAGGGAAAGTTAGGTAAAATCCGTAAAGTAAAATTAGAATTAAACCATTATATTGAAAAGCAAAATAAATTTCTTATACAAAAACTTTGAATAGAAAATTTTGAACATAACAATAAGTCAGGAAGCTTCCTAGCTAATCAGCTAAAAATAAATAAAGAGAAAACGACTATATTTGCAGTTAAAGACTCAACTGGTAATACATTAAGTGATCCGGAAAGTATAAACAGCACCTTCCGAGATTTCTACAAATCTTTATACACATCACAGATAAATCCATCAGATAATGACATCAAGCATTTTCTGGATAGAATTACACTTCCTAAACTATCAGATAGCCAAAAAACAACACTGGACTCACCGCTGACAACAGTTGAAGTTCAGGAAGCTTTAACAAGCATGCCCAATAAAAAGGCTCCAGGTCAAGATGGATTCCCTATTGAGTTTTATAAAGAGTTCTGGAATATTCTGGCATCAACGTTCCACAGAATGTTGCAGGAAATTCAGGAAAATGGCAGATTTCCAGCTAATAACTCTGCCACCATCAGTCTTCTGCTTAAGCCAGGCAAAGATCCTATGTTTCCCACCAGCTATCGTCCAATATCCTTAATCAACGTGGATATTAAAATAATCTGTAAGGCTTTTGCAAAACGATTAGATAAAGTCACTCCTTTCATAATCCACCCTGATCAAACTGGTTTCATCAGAGGAAGACAGTCATCCACAAACACACGCAGATTACAAAATTTAATAGATTATTCCTACAGTACAAATATTAAAACTAATATAATGTCTTTAGATGCAGAAAAAACATTTGATAGAGTAAATTGGAATTTTTTTATTCGCTACTCTACATAAATTTGGTTTTGGCAATTTTTTTATAAATTGGTTAAAAAATTTATACAGCTTTCCACCTCACTTTTTGCCATTTTTATCGAACCTCTAGCAGCAAGAATTAGACAAACAAATTTTGTCAAAAGTATAAAATGCATGAATATAGAGCATAAGATTAGTCTTTATGCTGATGATATATTACTCTATCTTCAACACTCAAACTCTTCCCTCTCTCAAGTAATTGGATTACTAGAATCTTTCTCAAAGGTTTCAGATTACTCTATCCACCTTATTTTGGAACGCGGAAGTAACTCTGGGTCCAACTTCCGTTTGTGTGTGCCGCACTTCCGTTTCAGCGCTTTCCTATGCAAACTATCGGTAGCTTAACAGATTTAGTAATCAATGTCGTGGCAACATTTTCCTAATTTGCTAAGCGATCAGAGTGGCAGGTCAGTGCCACACCCTCGAACTATTCGTGAGTGGGATGATGATATGAAAAAGTGGCCTCATATTACGTATGAGGACATTTTTAACTATGTAGTATTGTCACTCGGTGCGGATGGATCTACGATGCGCAACTACAAGAGTACAGAAGCGTATCAGTACCTCCACAGCGGAAAAGTTGGCAAGGTGTTAATCAGTAACAACATCAACGATCTGATATTCCTGAAAGCTGATGTCAACCCAAGCCAAAGCAAATCCGACGCTCATTCGGCATGGATCCTGACCACATCAACCGACACTGTTGAGACAGCCGGGTGCACCTGTGTTGCGGGTTTGGGGAAATCCTGCAGTCATGCTGCGGCGATTTTGTGGAAGGTAGGCTTTGAAGGTATTTGTGAAATAAAATTGACTAGTCTTTATGAATAATATTTTTATTTTAAATCAACAGATTGTGTGCCTTTTTTACTATTAACTGCATATAATTTTGATATACAAATATAATCATAATATATTCAAAATAACTCATGGTAGTTTTTAAACTTTGTTTTAAAGGTCCAGTATGCCGTGTCGAAAGGTCTCACTGGATGGTCCTGCACAGATGAGCAGCGGCACTGGAATTCAGGGACACAGCGCAATTTAGTCCCTAAAAGGTTGAACAATATAAGTTTTCAGCACCACAGAGAAAGTTCTGATTTCTCAGAGAACATCCACCCCATATCACCTTCTCTACCACCAACCCCTGCCTACACCTCTCATGAAGCCTTGAAGGTGAGTTTAGAGGCTGCCAGTATTCCACTGGGCAGCCTTCTGCACAAATGCATTTCTGCTGTCCCAGACCAAGTTGTAGCAGCACACACACAGCTCCAGCAGCCTCATGGTGAACATGGTACTGACAAACGTTGCCTGAAATGCATGGCATTTTATGACATGTACATTAAATTAGATGGGGACAAATGTGCTGTTTTGGAGGAGTTGACTAAAATGCAGAGTGCATCCCACTTATGGTTTGATGCACGTAAATTAAGAATAACTGGTAGCTCTGCGAAAAAGGTCCCTGTACGTGCCTCTACTAGGCCAGAAAATTTTCTTAGAGAACACCTGTTTCCTAGGTTCCATGGGAACACTGCAACCAGGTATGGCCAGGAGAATGAGGAGGTGGCCTATGCATGGCTGGAAAGCTGTGGTTCTGTGGTAGAAAAGAGGGGCACCGTAGTGAGTGTCACAGAACCATGGCTTTCTGCAAGCCCCGATTGTGTCGTTAATTCGACAGAGCTGCTGGAGATTAAATGTCCTGTTCTGACCAAGAACTGTGCATCTCTGGCTGATGTTTTTTCCAGCAAGTTCACAGACGTGAAGATGGTAGATGGGGTTCCACGGCTGCAACAAAATGGTTCCCGTGGGTACTATCTTCAAGTCCAACTTGGCATGTTTTGCACACAGCTTGAGAAATGCAAGCTACTTATGTGGGCTCCATCAGAGAAAATTGTTATTGATGTCCCATTTGATTTGGAATATTGTTTACAAATTCTACCTAAACTCAAGTCATTCTATTTTAGTCAGATGCTGCCAAGGATTGTAGATGAGTTTCTGGCAGGCAGACTGACACTGTGCAAAAAATATGAAAATCTATGTAAATAAGTTGAGATTCTAATCTTTAACCCACAGTATGTGTGTGCCACACCAGCTTTCCTGTTTCTGTGCTATGTGATGTTACCCAACTGTTAACCGTTATGACTCTTTGTTATGTGTTTTTATTTTTATGACAGAATAAGAATTTGTTTATAATAATTAAAATGTTTCCATAAGTGAAATAAGAAAATAAATTTGTAAAATACTGCATCTTCTTGTTTGTTTATGCACATAAGATACACTACAGTTCTTTACATCTGGGTAAGAGACTGATCAAAATAATTAAGCACAAATTACATTGGACTGAACCATTTATTAGAGATTTTATTTGGACACATGTTTTTTTGTATCTGTAAACTTAAATGTCTAACAATAATCGTGAACACTTTTTTATTATAATTCATCAGCAGTGCACAATATAAATCTAGAAAAATAAATATATATATATATATATATATATATATATATATATATATATATATATATATATACACACACAAAGGAAGGCACAATCAAGGCCCCGTAAACTGTCAAATAACTATATACAAATTTGAAATTTCAGTGGAAGTCTGGATCTTTTTGTATAACCAAAACCTGCACGCTCAATCAGCATCCTCGTGAATAATTTCACCCTGCATGTTTACAAGGGCTGCACAGATCCTCAGGATTTTGTCCATTTTGTATGATAAGTTGATTGGTACTGTCTGGGAGATAATTTTGAAAACTTTCAGCCTCCGGATGACTCTTTCTACATGTATGCGGACATTTGCAATCCTTCTTGTCGCAGTTACATCCTCATCAGACAACTGTCCTCCTTTACGAGTGAATGCAGGTAGAACAAGGTTAACTTTTCTCTCAAAAAGCAAATCTCTGATGGGAAAACCTCTGTCTGCCATCACTTCATCACCAGGACGAAGATACTCCAGGAACCCAGACTCCTGAGTGATGAACTTATCACTACACCTACCTCCATAAGCAGGAGAAATGAACATAACAAGTCCACAAGGGGCAATGGCAACTAAATACTTAATAGTGTTACTTGAATAATAATGGCTGTATGACTCCCCTCTGGAGTCAAGATTGTGTGGTTTCTGCAGGGTGGTTTCAGTGCAGTCAATGATGCAGGTGGTGTTGGGGAACGTCTCCCGGAAGCACTGAGGCATTGTGCTCCGGATTGTCTCCCGTGGAAGCCAAGGAATGTAGATCCTCATGTTCTCCTCCATTGTGTCGATCCAGTAGGAGATGATCCGGCTCACTAACCCCTGGGATACAGCAAAACGTTCCGCAAGATCGGCCTGGAGTAGATTTAACTTAAGTTTCATTGTGGGCATCAATATTTGATCCACTAAGTGTGTCTTAAAATTTGCTTTATAGAACTGTTCCAGATATTTAACAAGATCAAAAAAGGCACAGAGAGAAAGGCCTGTGTATAATACACAGCTAGTATCATTCTTCAGAATGCCATGGGCAAGAGGTTCTTGTCCACCACATTGTGTTTCTCTGTTGCATACATCCTTCTTTTCTCCTATGTAGGTGTGATCTATCAGTGCCTGAACCTCCCACTGAGTGTCAGCATCTTTATGCATCGGTGACTCTGAGTGTGAAGCGGCTTGATCAGCCCCAACATCACAGTGGCCGTCATCTGTCAAGCACAAAACCACAAAAGCCCACAATCAGCTTAGCAAACATAAAACATATAAAGAAAATGTATATGTCAGAGCTCATTCAAATAATCTTAGGACATGCATTCCTTCCAACATTTATAAACACCTTGTGCTAATATCTGTGCTGCCATTTGTACAGTTACACAGTCAAAAAGTAAAAATATTTTATGATTTATAGCCCATATTAATAATAATGATGATTGTGATGATGAATATTTGTCTTTATATTAATTATTGAAATTTTCTTTGTAAAATATGTATTCAATTTGCCAACTTAACAGTTTTGAAACTAAATATTTAGGTCCAGATTACATACATTGTTTACAAACTAAATGTTATGTTTACAGCTAAATATACAGCTTGGTAATCTAATTTAACTTGTATTTATTTAACTTGGACTATGACATTTAAACATATATAAATTACATCACAATATCAACAAAATAACCACAGTTTTATCTCTTGACAGGCTAAATAACCCAAAATATTGCTGTACATTTTTGTGTAACTTTACAGACGGTACTCCATACAAGCAGGGATTGAAAATATACAGAGAGAACAAACTTAAACGCAGATTTCATGTGAGAGCATATACGTAAACACGAGGGACACAAACGGAGAAGAGTTTACAACAGCAATCAAACATGCTAAAGCTTACCTGTGTCTGCGCTCCTCTTGAGGCGCCTCCTCGGAGTTTTTAATGGAAGTTCATAACCCAGCCACTTTTCTGGTATCGGATGGTCTGCTGTAGGTCTCTTGTCGACGAAGTGAAAAGAACACACGAACGGTCGCTTCGGTGGTTTCTTCAAATTCAAAGCTTTCAGCCAAAGACGAAAAGATTCTTCATTCTTCGGCGGGGGGTGAAAGTCGTAGGGCGCCTCACATCCACTCTCAGCTCTCGTACGCGGCCGATGAATACAACACTCCTCCGCCATGTAAACCTTTCTTTTACGCCAATTATTGTGACATCCTCTAACTGCACAACTGATCCCGGTACTCCTCGAAGTCATAATTACGAATAATTCGAGACGAGGTGGGCGCATGTGTCGCTTTCCAGCAAGCTATCCAGTGACAGGAAGTGAGCGGGCGGAAGTCTCGCACAAACTCGCTGCCTCCATGTTTCCGTCAAAAATAAGGTGGATAAACTGGTCTAAATCTACGGTACTGCCAATTAATTGCTCTTTTCAGAACCCTCTAGATATACATTTGCAATCAGGAAATAATAAATATTTGGGTATTACTGTCGTCTAAACTAGCGGATTTAATAAAATTTAACCACATCCCCTTTTAAAAAAGATAGAAGAGGACCTTGAAAGATGGAAATCGCTTCCAATTTCACTTATGGGTAGGGTAGCTTCAATTAAAATGATGGTTTTACCTAGAATTAATCACTTGTTTTCAATGATCCCCAATAAACCACCATCCGACTGGTTCAAATCTTTAAACTCTTCTATCTCTAAATTTAGTTGGAAAGATAACCCCCCCCCCCCGCTTAAAGACACTACAGAAAACTAAAGACAGAGGGGGACTAGATCTGCCTAATTTCCATACAATACATCTCTAAATGGATAAAACATAATCCTGGATAGTCCTGGATAGATATAGAACAGAAAATATGCAATAATAT
Organism: Fundulus heteroclitus; assembly: GCF_011125445.2. Lineage (NCBI taxonomy): Eukaryota > Metazoa > Chordata > Actinopteri > Cyprinodontiformes > Fundulidae > Fundulus > Fundulus heteroclitus. The sequence goes on from NC_046367.1 coordinate 50,297, forward strand.
CACGATTTCAGATTTGTCGTTTATTAGCTCAAATATAAAACGGCATACATGCTTTAAAAATATTAACATTAGCTCCACTATGATAGCATGGTGGGAGTTTCTTAAAATGACAAAGTCATCACTTATCCCGTGCAGTCGTACACCCATCTGGAATAACCCTGACATCCTACAAAATAATATGATAAACTTTACATACTGGAAGAATAAAGGTATTGAATACTTGGAACATAAACTCTCTGCCTCTCTGCCTGTTTGGATGCTTTTTTCTCTGCTCTCTGCTTGCTTGCATTTTCCTGCCTTTTACTTTTTATCTCCTTTTTATCTCTTAACTTAAACCACAGAAAGTTGGATTTAGTTTTTATTTATTTATTTTCTTTTACTTATTTTTTGATTTTGATTTTGAAAAGATGCCTTCCTTCAACACAATGGACTTTGACAAGCTTTTACAGAAGATAGCTGTTATGGAACTGAAAATCTGTCGACTTGAAGTGAATTATGATGTAAACGCCGCGCATGGAAATGAAACAACCCTGCCTGTGATTCCGAGCAGTGACCACCAGCCCAGCGACTCAGCGAACAAACAGTTCCCTGAGGAAAATGAGAATCCCTGGACCACTCTGGGTGCAAGACCAAAGGATCAACGAACCCCACGCCTAGACAAAGAAAACTGGCCGAGACTACAGAGAGATGTCCCAGGACAAGGGAAACAACAGCGGGCTGTTCTCAAAACAAATGATGGGAATAAACCTGCTGGAAATGCTGGAATTCCGTTACTAAACAGATTTGCTCCGCTCCAAAATGTGACCCAGGAGGACAAAAATCAGAGGTATGTCAACGATTTTCGTTCTAAGACATCAGAGAAAAGACATGCCACAGGGCCAAGAACCCTGATATTATGCAATGGTTCTGTAAGGGGGATTAAACATTTCTGTAACAAGAAAAACACAGAGGTGTTGATTTATAATGATCTGAACAGTGGCCTGGTGTCTGATTTAACAGACATCCTTTAGACAGACCTTCCAAGGGTCTTGAAAGAATGTCAGACCTTGGAAAAACTCATAATACAAGCTGAAGCCCTGAAGGACGTCAACCGGATAAGAAAATCAGAAGTATTAAAAGAGGATTACATTCGTTTGTTGAATCATCTTCTATTCTGTGAACCATGCGTCATCAGCTTTGTTCCAAAACAAAGTACATCCAGTGCCAAAACAAATGATAAGCCCAGTGCAGCCCGAACAAGCCAAGATAAAGATGGCCAGAAAGATGACACAGAATGAGGCGTTGTCAGAGCTACAGGACGATTCATCCCAGATCTCAGCAGGACTAAGAGAGGACCAAGAACCTCCATCGTCACGAACACCGGTCCAGACTGGACCCCTTCTTCTCCACAAAGCCCAGAAGTTCCTTTTCTGGAATTTTCTCATGACATGAACAAAGTATTTAAGATTGGCCTACAGATGACATCCTCTCCACATAGCCATTCTGCTGTGAATAAACCAGGATTCTCCAAAGGCCTCAGAGCCTCAGATCCTCCTCCTCCACGTATCACAGAACACTCTGGTACTGAGGAAATCCAAATTACTTCGCTGTGATACAGATTGGCCCCTGGCCACACGTTTATCAGACATGACAGTTTCCAGCATCAGCCGGGGCCTTTTGCCAGAGATTATGGAATATCTGTGATAATACGTGGCAGAAATAAGAAAAACAAAAGGATAAACAGGAACAAATACTTAAAAATCATAAACTGTCAGATGCAACCTGTCACAGAGACATCATCAACCACTAAGTCATTTAAACTGGGTTTATTAAATATTAGATCTCTGTCAGGAAAATCCCTTTTAATTAATGACTTCATTATTGACAATAATCTTGATGTAATGTTTTTAACAGAAACATGGCTGCATGAATTTAGTGAAGCAGCTATACTGATGGAGTAAACACCTCCAAACTACAATTTTCTTTGTGAGAGCAGACAGCAAAGGAAAGGTGGAGGAGTAGCAACATTGTTTAATGATTCACTAAAAAGGTGTTTTTGGGAAAATTTGACTCTTTTGAACATTTGGCTCTCCAGGTAAAGAGCCCGGTACGAACTATGTTTCTGAATGTTTACAGGCCTCCTAAGTCCACATCAAACTTTTTTAAGGATTTTAGTGACCTGCTGTCTGTGATATGTGTTGATTATGACTGTTTAATTATTGTGGGAGACTTCAACTTTCACGTTGACAACCCTGAAGACAGAAGTGCAAAACTGTGTGACACACTTAGAAACTTTGGTTTAAGTCAACAGTCAACACACAAATAGGGACATATTTTAGACTTGATCATCACTAAAGGTCTAAAAATTTCACAGGTCAATGTAACTGATGTTGCCCTATCTGATCACTTTTCTGTTACCTTTGAAAGCATCATTTCCAGTGACTCATTTAGCCAAAGGGAAATCGTAAGAAAACGCACCTTTAAGGACAATGCCGCGGAAACTTTTATTCAAGCTTACTCTGATACTTCAACCTTGGGCTGCAACTCAGTAGATGAGCTAGTAGATAACTTTCATTCTAAAGTCTCAGACATCATTGACTGCATTGCTCCAGTTAAAGTTCTTTCCGGGAAGAATAAATCTCCTTGGAGAAATGCTCCAGCAGTTAGAGGTGAAAAAAGGGAATGTCGGAAAGCTGAATGCAGGTGGAGAAAGAACAGACTCCAGGTTCACTACGACAGACTTAACAGTTATAACTTACAATTGAAAAATGCAAGGGAATCTTTCTTCTCAGAGATCATCAAGAAAAACATTAATAATGCTCGTGTCTTATTTTTCACAGTTGACAGGCTAACAAATCCTCCTGTGTCCGTGACTTCCAAACTCCACTCCATCAGGGCCTGCAATGAATTTGCTGACTTCTTTACTGAAAAAATCCTAAAAATTAGAGCTATTCAGCTGGAACTATTTCTGACAAAATGTCCCATTTCAGCGAAATAAACCACAAAAGCTTAGAGCAGATCATTCAGCAGTTAAGTTCCTCCTCCTGCTGCCTTGATGTTCTACCCACAGCTTTCTTTAAAAAAGTTTTACCTGGCATAGCGTCTGATTTGACCCAGATAATAAACACGTCCCTTCTGTCAGGTGTTTTCCCCCAGTCCCTAAAAATAGCAATTATCAAACCACTGCTGAAAAAGAACAATTTAGACAAACTACTACTCCAGAACTACAGGCCCATCTCAAACCTCCGCTTTATCAGTAAGATTATTGAAAAAGCTGTGTTTCAACTATTAAACACCTTCTTAACAACGACCAGCCGCTTTGACGAATTCCAGTCTGGCTTCCGTGCTCACCACAGTACAGAGACCGCCCTTATTAAGGTGTTTAATGACATCCATATAAATACAGACTGTGGAAGAACCACCGTGCTGGTACTATTGGACCTCAGTGCAGCATTTGATACTGTTGATCACTCCATTCTGTTAGAGCGCCTGGAGAACTGGGTCGGCCTCTCTGCTACAGCTCTCCACTGGTTTAAATCCTACTTAAAGGACAGGAACTTTTTTGTATCAGTAGGTAACTTTACATCCCAGACGACAAAAATCACATGTGGGGTTCCCCAAGGGTCCATCCTGGGTCCCCTCCTCTTCAATATCTACATGCTCCCCCTAGATCAGATAATAAAAAATAACAAAATCAGCTACCATAACTATGCAGACGACACACAGCTTTACATCACCATGTCACCAGGTGACTATAAACCAGTTCAAGCACTGAGTAAATGCCTAGAAGAAATCAATACGTGGATGTGCCAAAATTTTCTTCAGTTGATTAAAAACAAAACAGAAGTAATAATTTTTGGACCAATAGAGGAGAGATCAAAAGTTAGCACACAGCTTCAGTCGCTTCAGCTAAAAACCACTAATCAGGCCCGAAACCTGGGTGTAGTGATGGACTAAGACCTGAACCTTCAAAAGCATCTAAAGACAATTACAAGCAGTGTTGGGCAAGCTACTTGTCCAGTGTAGTGAGCTAAGCTATCAGTTACTCAACAATAAATTAAGCTTCACTACACAAAAGCTACCACCTATAGAAATATAGCAAGCTAAGTTACACAAATGTGTTAAAAGTAGCTTAACTACATCAGAAGCTACTTAACGTTGTACCAACCTAATGTCAGATCAATTCAAAATGAGTCTGATACACTGGTTAAAACATTTATTAAAGATCAGCCAATGACCTAATACAGTGTAGACATTGCTTTATGAGCAGCATAATAAAATACAAACTGAAGTAATTACTGCTAGAAATAAGACAAAAAGATTATTGGCCTAGTACGTGCGGTGGCGTTAATAACGTTTGGTGGCGTTTTTTGCATATTATATTATCAGGAGGTTGTCTTTTATGTGCTCAGCCACTAGATTTAAAGGTGTTTTACACAATAAGAACACTGCAGCACCAGACACAACCAGGAGGTCCCTGATCGTTGGGGAAAGGCAGAAAGAAGATGCACCTTCCTTTCTGATCCTGTCTAAATCCTGCTTTTTTTGGGTGGGTCCGGGGTGGGTCTGGGGTCCCTGGGGCATGCCACTTGGGATCTGGGCCGGTGCGCACCTGGGTGTCTGCCTCTGCACGGGGCCTCTGTTGTGCTGGGGGGCCTCAGGGGCCTGTTGAGCCGGCAGGGGGGCATGGACATCAACATCTCAGGGCAGATGCTCTTCCCCTTCTTTGGGTCGGCACTGCGTGTTGCGCATATCTGCTCATTGGTTAGATGTGGGTGCATGAATAGACATTTGGGTGTGTACACACACACACACTTTGGAAGCACACATCCGGACCTCTTTTAAGAAGTTACCTTAATGGCCCATACATCAGAGACACACTTTGCAAGATCAATGAGGACTGCAGCAGTCAAGTACAGTGAACTCGCCTGCAAATCTTCAGATGCCTGTCAGTCTCCTAAGTATCCTTTCATCCAATCAATCCAAATCCAAAAATCCAATTTCATCCAATGGGAATGGGAAAGCATCGGAGCAGCCTGCGTGCCAAAATGTGGAGGATGTCGCTGCGGGAATTGCCAACCTGGAGGGAAGGAAATGTCTTTGGCTGAGGAGAAAGAGATGGAGACGGTGAGAAATGGTCTGACATATGTGAATGGTGACCACCACACTCCGGAACCACACTGGCACGCCAGATATCCATGGACTGAAGATTTGACTCTTCTCCCCGACAATAGGAAAGCAGTAGAAGCTACATTCCTCAGGACTGAAAAAATGTTGGCAAAGGACCCAGAGTGGAAATTGGCCTATGCTTCACAAGTCCATGAAATGGTTGATCGCAAAGCTGCAGTGAAACTGTCCAAAGAAGATCTACAAAACTGGACTGGGCCAGTGTGGTATATAAGTCACTTGATTTCACTAAATCCACATTCCATATCCACTCCAGGGAGGCTGGTGTGGAACAGCAGCCAGAAGTACAAAGGTCTGAGTTTGAATGAGATGTTGATTAAAGGTCCTGATGTCTTAAATCCAATCAGAGCCGTCCTCCTGAGGTTCTGAGCTGGTGTCTTTGCTGCCCTTGGTGACATCCAAAAAATTTACAACTCTGTGTGGTTAGAAGAGAAAGAGGTTCATCTGCACAGGTTTTTGTATCGTGACAGTGAGGATGCTGAAATAGAAGATTTTGCCATAACAAGGGTCAATGTCGGAGATAAACCTGCTGGCTGTATAGCACAAGTTGCCATGCGGGAGACTGCCAGCCTACCCCCATTCACACAATTCAAAGAAGAGAAGCGTGTGCTGGAAGGAGACATCTGCGTCGATGACATCTTGACATCTCACAACAACCTTGACTACCTGAAACTCCTCACATCCAACATCGAGCAGATCCTTAAAGCTGGAGGATTTTTCATGAAGCCCTGGGTCTACTCTAGTCAAAGTGGGAGGCAGGAGTCAAGAGAAGTTAACATGGAGATAAAGACCATGATGTTGCCTAACCAGCTCACTGGAAAAGATAACAAAGCCCTTGGTCTGGGTTACACTGTTGAAGATGACAAGCTGCATGTCATGGTTGCAGTGAACTTTTTCAAGAGGAAGAAGAAAATGCGCCTTGGTCAGGACCTGCTAAGAGAAGAAGTAAAAGGACAAACCCCAAATCCTCTTACCAGAAGAGAACTGTTAAGTCAAGTCTCTGCTCTCTATGATCCACTTGGCCTTGTGACTCCTGCAAAGCAGAAAGGAGCAATTTTGGTTCGAAGGGCTTTTCAGGAAGCAAAGCTAATATATTGCGCTAAAGATACCTGGGATGCTGCTCTGTCCAAAGAACTCAGAGAGGATGCCGTAAAGCTGCTAGAAGAATATGCTGACCAGAGCCAACTCAGATTCAACAGATCCCTGACACCACCAGACCCACATGCAGGTCCAATTGGCATCACATTTTCTGATGGCAGTGAGTATGCATATGGTGCTGTGTGTGGGAATGCACTGATGGTGTCAGTGTGAGGTTGGTTGAGTTGAGTTGAGAAGTGGTTCCATCTCATTGACAGTCAAACTGTCTTGGGTGCAATACAGTGAGAGAGTTATGGATATCAGACCTTCTTTGATAACCGGGTTGGAGAGATCCAGAGTAGCACTAATGTTCAACACTGGTGGTGGATTCTGGGATCAGCAAATATTGCAGATATTATCACCAGAGGAGCAAGTTCTGCTTACTTAACCGAAGACTCAGACTGGCAGTTGGGTGCAAGTTTCCTTCAACTTCCTGAAAGTGAGTGGCCAAAGAAATCTGCAAATGATGTTGCAGTGCAAGCAAGAGACAATGTTATAAAAATACAGAAGAAAACATTTGTTGCTGTACTTACCTGAAGTCAGCGGAAAGAACAAAATCCAGTCAGAATCCAGCATAAACTGATCATCTCTAGGAGGCCACCTGCAGCTGCGGTAGTCCAGCAACTAGTGGACGTGAGGGACTTTAGCAGTTTGAGGAAGCTGATAGGAGTAGTTGCATGGATTTGGAGAGCAGCAAAAAAGTTCCTGCATGTCAAGGTCACAGATAAAGAAAAGTGGGAGGTGGTCCCTTTATCTGGTGTCATTACAGTTGGCGAAAGAGAAGATGTGTTCAGAGATCTATGCCTGGCAGCGCAAGAAGGTGGACAATTTCCAACCACAAGACTGATAGACTGGTTGTCTACAAAGATGGGAAAAGCGGGCTCTTGATGTGTGGTGGCAGAGTTCAGACTTTTAAGGAGGACCACAGAGCCGTTCCTCTGTTGCCTTTCCAATCTTGGATCTCTATTCTTCTAGCTCGAGCAGCACATAGTGAAGGACATGATGGAGTGGCAGGAACTTTGTTGCGTATGCGGAAGAAAGCATGGGTCATCAGAGGGCGAGTCATTGCCAGAAAAGTTGTCGATGAGTGTGTATTGTGCAGGAAGGTGAGAGCGAAAACCTGTCAGCAAATAATGGGGGATCTGCCTGAAGAAATGTCTAGTCCAAGTGCACCATTTCAGTTAATATCTGTTGATTTGTTTGGCCCTTACCAAGTGAAAGATGATGTCAAGAAAAGAGTAAGCATGAAAGTTTGGGGTGTGTAGTTGTTCTGCTGTATGTCAAGTGGAGCTATTCATGTTGAACTGGCAAACACACTATCTACAGCGAGCTTCATACTTGCCTACCAAAGGTTTACATCCATCAGAGGTCATCCCCAGAAGGTGTGGTCTGACCCAGGTACGAACTTTATTGGGGCAAAATCCATTCTGCAAGAAATGTATGCTTACCTGAGACAGCAAGACAAATTCTCACTTGAAGAGTATGCTGCAAGAAATGGGACTCACTGGACATGGAAAATCCTTCCAGCCGATTCACCACATCGCAACGGCGCAGCTGAAGCTGCTGTCAAGATCATGAAAAGAGCGTTCCAAAGTCTTGGCAGAGTGGAAGGCCTTACCTTCAGTGAGTTTCTTACGACAGCTAAGCTAGCTGCCAATCTAGCCAACGAAAGACCTATTGATGCTAGAGTATAGAGCCATCGAATCCAGTACATCACTCCAAACACCCTGTTGCTCGGTCGAGCTACACAAAGTGGAGATTTCAAGACATTTGACTATACCACTTATCCTTTTAAAAGGCTCCGAGAGATACAAACTCAAGTTGACTACTTTTGGAGGTCCTGGAGTCAACTTGCAGGTCCCAACTTGTTTGTCCGTGGCAAGTGGCATACTGCTGAAAGGAATGTTGCTATGGGCGATGTGGTCTGGCTCTGCGACCAAAACGCACTAAGGGGGCAATTCAAGATGGGTAGAGTTGTTGCTGTGAATCCTGATTGTAAGGGCATAGTCCGGGATGTTTATGTGAAAGTGTCTCCAAGTGGGTATAGTTCGGGATATACACCAAAACCTCCTGTGAAGTGTTCTGGATTGGTGAAGGAGGTTCAGGGCACCATACTCCATCGGGATGTCCGGCGCCTTGTAGTGCTCATTCCAGCAGAAAACCAAGTAGAGGGAACCAGCTCACTTAAAAAATGCGATCTTCCCAGGTAAAACCTTGCAAGATCGAGTGGGAGGTGTTGCGCAGATCTGCTCATTGGTTAGATGTGGGTGCATGAATAGACATTTGGGTGTGTACACACACACACACACACACACACACACACACACACACACACATATTAGTATGCCACTCTGCAGCACTTCTCAGCAGGTGAAATAAATCTGGCCCAATCAGCAGCACCCTCAACTCAGGTATATAAGGAATCCACTAACCACTTTGCTGGTTTTGCAACAGAGCTGAGGAAGGCAAACGGAGCCTCCAAAGCAGCATCTCATGGAAAAGGACTTATAAGGACTACCGGTAAGCCACTAACTGGGCTCAATTGAATGAAATTTGACTGTAGTTTCGCATTTGAGAAATGAAATGAAGAATTTATTGAAGTAACAGTTTGCACTGTTAGTTTTATAGTTTGGTTCCACTAAATGTATGTTAAGATATCTAATGTAAAAAAAACTTATGTTCTAAGAAAAAGAAAAATGTAATTCTAAAATGTGTGGTTTTGTTTGATTCAAATTCAACCAGACATGGAATTTAATAATTTAATACTGTGAGTTTATGGTTAAAATTGTAAGAGAAATGTATGTTTAAGGTTAAAAATGGAATTAGTCATTAAGATAAATATGTCTAAAATGTATGTTAAAATATTTTGTATGTGTTTTGTAGGTTTTTCACCTGTTCTGTTCATTGGTTCTCACTCATTGGTGAAAATAGAAAGACTGAGTGAATTCCTGAAGTCTTCAAGTCCTCCTTTTCAAGTGTAGGAAGCCATGAAATTATAGGACACTTGACACTGCTAGTGGGGGGAGGGGAAGGAGGGGGAGTAGGGACTAACCCAGCCTGGATGTCTATTGTTGTATGTATGGAGAGTTGTTTGAATGTTAGTGTTGGGGAAGGATTACATCTACGGGTGGGGTGTGGGGGTGGGGTGGAGCTGGACGTTTTGCTGGGCTTGTGTCCGACCCCCTGTCTTGGTCCTGGTCCGTGCCGTCTCCCGGCGCGGGTTTTGCCTGGGGGGTGGGGGTTTTGGATGACTTGTGCGGGTCAGGGTCCCCCCTCTTATTTATTTATTTTTAATTTTTTTGGTGGGGGAAGCCAGTAGGCTTGGTGGGTGGGCTGGGGGGGTGGATGTGTTGGTCCTGGTGGGTGGTTGGCTCGCGGGCCCTGCCGCCTCTTGCTGGCCTACGGGCTATGGTAGTGCCGCTGGTGGGTCCCCCTTCTACGGGTGGGCTTTCAGGGAGCGAGGTGCCTATTGGAGTCAGTAGGGGAGCTGGCTCCCTGGGACTGCTGTAGGCTCCCCAGTCCCTTTCTCCCCATCCCCGGATCCTCCCTCTGCCAGCTCCATCACACTGCCACACATGTAAGACCTTGGGGAGGGGAGCGTTACTGGAGGTTGCCACTTTCTGATGACGTCCCTCACCCCAATTTTATTATGCATTTTAGACAATTTCACTCCAAACATTTTCACAACACACATTCATGTAGGCCATGGTATGGGTGGTGGGGGTGAAGACATCTGGGGGGGGGGGGGCTTATGTTGTGTGAGCCTCGCCTCCAATGGCCCTCTCACATTTAGACATTGAGGAATCTGGGCAGTTGCTTGGAGGGGGTGTGCCAGCACCGGCTACCTTCCGGAGGGTGTGTGTGCTGTGCCGGGCACCCCCTTCAGCGCTCTCAGTTTTAAACACATTTGAGAACAACATGTAACAACACAACATCTGAGCAGGCATAGGGAGAATCGGGGTCCTTTCCACACCCCCGTTCTCCGATTGCGGCACGGAGTCTGAGGCCTGAAGGAGGAGCGGGCCACCGGGTCCGGGAGGTTGCTGTGGGGCGTGAGCGGTTTGCTGGGACTGGGGCTGATGCCTCTGCTCTCCCCAGAAAGGGGTGGGGGGGAGGGGTGTCTAGGATAAGTTGGGGGAGGGAGTGGGTTTATTAGGTGTTTATGGTTGGGTGGCCCATACGGGTCTGGTTGGCCCCCTCCCTGGGCGTCTGGTCCGGGGGGCGGACACAGGCAGGCGGATAGTTGGATTGTGGTGCCCCCCCCCCACTTGGGATTGTTGGATTGAGTGTTATGTGGTAATTTGTGTACAGCGTCGTCTTTTTGTAAGTATGTGTGTGGTGAGTGGGGCACTAGGGTGGGATGGTGTGAATGAGTTTGTTTGTTTTTTTTGCCTGGTTCGGGTCCGGTCCGCTCCCTCTCTCAAGAACATCTCAAGTCTCTGCTAGATGCGGAGCCCATCCACCCACGTCCTGCCCCCCTACGCTGGCTGGCACCTCTGCGGCCCTCGGGTTTGGAGCGGGTTCCCGGGTGGGTGCCAGCCCATTTCTTGTGGCTGCTTCGCGGGGCCTGGCCTCCCGGGGTTCGGCCAAGGCCCCCGCCACAGGGGCGGGGGGTGGGGTGGTTTTGGGCCCGCCCCCGCGGGGGGAGAAGTGGTCCCATGGCAGGGACTACTTCAGCGTAACTGGCTACCGGCAGAGCCCACGAGCCCGCGGCTCCTGGGGGCTTCAGTATTGCGGTGGCTGGGGGATTTCCTTGGGGTCATCTCTCCTCTACCCTTGGGGGGGTTGCAGATTTCCTGTGTTGGCCCCTCTTGGGGGCCCCTTTGTGAGTCTGGTGCCTGCCAGGGGCCCCATAACCCCGGCGGGCCTTTGGTTCTTCACAACCACTGTTGAGCAATTTCCTTGTAGATAAATTTCACATACACAAGTGCACCCTCACAAACACCCACAGGTGCTGGGTTCCAGGTTTTAAGTATTCACTTATATACAGAAAGACCGTAATTTATTCATTTATTTATTTTTCACTTTCTTTTCTCAGGTATCACTTTACACATGTCAGCTTAAATAATAACACATAACAACTGCAAGCAGTTATTAACGGTTCCAAGCCCTCCCACGCCCCGCCCCCTTGAGCATGTTCCTGGACTTCAGTTAAGCATTCAACATCATCATCCTACAGCATCTAATGGAAAAACTGGAACATCTGGTCATCAGCACACCCCTTCGCAACTGGCTGCTAGACTTCCTCATCAACAGACGTCAGTCGGTCCGGGTAGGGCAAAACACTTCTGTCATCACCCTCAGCACGGGCTCCACTCAGGGCTGCATCCTGAGCCCCCTGCTGTTCACTCTGATGACACACAACTGCGTCCCCAGGTTCACCACCAATCACATCGTGAAGTTTGCAGACGACACAACGGTGGTGGGCCTGATCAGAGACGACAGCCTGATCCTGAATGTGGAGAAGACGAAGGAGATCATGGTCGACTTCAGGAAGAACCGGCCTTGCCACGCTCCACTGCTCATCAACAGCTCAGCTGTGGAGGTGGTCAACAGCACCAAATTCCTCAGGGTGCACATCACAGACAACCTCCCTTAGTCTGTGAGCACCACGTCACTGGTGAAGAAGGCACAGAAGCGCTTGTACTTCCTGCGGAGGATGAGGAGAGGCCACCTGTCCCAGCCCATTCTCACGACCTTCTACAGAAGTACCATAGAGAGCATTGTGACCAGGTGTCCCTCTGTGTGGTGAGGAGGCTGCAGGGCCTCCGACCGGGGGAACGTGAGGAGAGTAGTGAGGACAGCAGAAGAGATCATCGGGGGCTCCTCTCCCATCCATTAAGGACATTTCATCCCAGCGCTGCATGTCCGAGCCCATAACATCATGAGAGACCCCTTACACCCCCACCATGGACTGTTCTCCCAGCTGCCCACTGGGAAAAGGTTCTGCATCATCCGCTGCAGGTCCACCAGGTTCTGCAACAGCTTTTTCCCCGTTGCCATCAGACTGTTGAACTCTAAACAGCAACAGTAAAAGTGCATATGTATACATATATACCATGGGTTAAAGCAAAAAAAATCAGTTTGACTGAAAAAATTTTCAAGTCAGCCCATGTATTCCCGGGACGTGGACATCATGCCACATCAGTTACCTCACTTGCTTATTGTGCAAAGTCAACATTAACCAAATCTGGTAGGTACAATATCCATTGACCATTCCTGTATTTGTCCCACCTTTCAGCTTCAGAGCCTTGGCGTCATCCTGGACAGCCTCCCATCCTCTCCTTCACTTTCCACATCATCACCTAGTTAACTTTCATCTCGGCAGCATCAAGTTCTTCCTTCACACTTTTGCCAAACTGGTTCACAGTCTACTCACCTCTTGACTTTACAATTTCAGCTCTTTTCCCTCCCTGTCCTTCAGAAAACTTCCATAAACTGCAGCTAGTACAAAGACAGCAGCTTCATCATTACATCATCTACTTCACTCCTGTACATTAACTCCACTGGCTCCCTGTCACATTCAATATAAACCAATCCTATGATCATACAAGGCCAACCACAACCATTTACAATGCAGGACACATAACCAACACTATGATGACGTCATATACTTTAATTTAACACAGATCGCACATTACAATAATCAGTCTGTTTTTCCTTTTATTGCACAGCAATTAATTATCAAAACTCATGAGTTTATAAAAAAGGCATTATTTAACTTTTTTGAAGTCTAATAAAACGGTTATATTTTAGCCCTGTGACTGGTGACCTGTCCAGGATGTAATCTGTGTCCCCGCCTAGGAAGAGCCACCTGCACCCCCCATTACCCTGTTTCCCCATCAGATAGGGCTTGACGTCACACCTGTACGGACAAGCGGGTATAGAAAATCCATGGATGGATGGGATGTTACATTTTTGAAAAGTTTAATAAAATTGCATAAAGTATATCAGAAAAAAAATAACTTGCTTTTTAAGATGAACACTTTAATTAGAAAAATTTTATTAAACTTTGCATAAAGTTAAATATTGCTTTAGGTAATCTTGGCTGCTGTAGCTTGTCTCTCTGGCCGGTGATTTTGGATTGAATAAAATGAGTCCATAGAACCACAGGAGGCTTTCTCAGCTGGTTCTAGTGCGACTTGGTTCTACAGTTTCGCTTCACATCGCGCTCCACTCTGTTTAAAAATAAAAAATAACTTCATAGAAGCATTCTGAGAATCGCCTTTCTCTGGCCTCACCAGTTAGAACCTGTTCTCCAGTCCATATTGTAGCTGCAGTTTATTTTTTTTATTTATTGATGTAGTTTCCTTAATAATCTGCATGCATCAAAATCCTTTTGTTTTTTTTATTGAGTGTCCTGGTGAGCAGCTGCTCCTGAGGTGGAGCTTATAGTTATTGACTGAAATCCGATGCAGCTCTGCCTTTGTTACAGAAAAGTGCAGGTGGAATTTATTTACTTTTTCTGAATCAGACCCATTGAAATGCAGGACACTGTTTCACATTCCGACCGTTCTTAAAAAAAAAGAAAAGAAAAAGCGCATCATGCATTAGGCTGAGGTAGCGCGTAACTCTTTGAGTTTTAAATAAAACGTAATAGGGAATCATGAGGAGCTAAGTTACTGGCAGCAAGGGAATACACGCTGACAGGTGACGTGGCCACAGGTGGAAATAATTAATTAATTAACTGCAGGAGCAGCGAAAGACACACTTACCGATGAAGCTGTTGTCAGCTGATCATTCCGGTGAACTTTATGATCTGCTGGTTTGCATAAATCCAAAGAAAACTTTGACGTTTTCTTTGGATAATCTTTGTAATCTTGGCTGTATATATATATATATATATATATATATATATATATATATATATATATATATATACTCTTTGGTGGCACTAAAATTATCTCTAAGACCATTAACAGATGTTAAACGGTAGTCATTCATCCATCCATCCTGTATTATATTTGTTTCACCAGCAGGTGTCAGCCAACATCATTTTCTGAAAATTATTTTTTTTTGACATGTTGGTACCTAATAGGGGTGACAACAATAATCGATTCAGCGATGCATTGCAATGCGGGGCATGCACGATTCAGCATCGATGTGGCAACGTGCCATAATCGATTATGTCACTGTTTATTTTCTGGCCTCAAATGGACAAGTTGTGAAGTTTCAATTACTTCCGGGGGCATAACAACAACAATCAAGATGGCTGAGGCGGAGGGAGATAACCGCGATAGACGGGTAGACCTAATGAAAAACGCACCAAAAGCTTGGAAAGCGGATATCTGGGCACATTTCGGATTCAATGCGAAACTAGATAAGACTTTCGCGGTGTGTAAAACCTGCCACACTAAAATCAAGCACGTTGGCAATACAACAAACTTCACGAACCATGTTGATCATTGGCATCCTGAGTTGACTTCAACAACAACACAAAAAGTCGACACATCCCAGCCAAGAATTGATGAGTCGCTAGTGTCAACGTTGCCACAACACTCCGAGAGAGCAAAGAGGATCACACGATCCGTGGCATGTTTCATAGCGAAGGACCTACGACCCTATTCTGTGGTAGAAAATGTGGGGTTTCGCCACATGCTTAAAACACTTGAGCCCCGGTATAAGCTACCGAGAAGAACTACCTTCACTGATTCTGCACTTCCTGCATTGTACAAAGAAACCAAAGCAGAGGTAATGGAATCAATGTGTAAAGCCAGTCGTGTAGCCATTACAAGTGACGGCTGGACTTTAGTTGCAACAGAGTCCTATGTAACTATAACGGCTCATTATATTAGCGAGGATTGGCAGATTGTATCACATGTGCTGCAGACTAGAGCAGTTTATGAGAGCCACACTGGTGCTCATATGGCAAAGCTACTCTTGGATGTTGTGGAGGAATGGCAGCTAACAGATAAAAGTGACGGACAAAGCCGCTAATATGATTTGTGCTGCTGAAATTGGGAAGTTCCCTCATCTTAAATGCTTTGCGCATATGTTGAACCTCACGGCGCAGCGAGCGCTTAAGCTACCGACGGTCTCTAGGCTTCTGGGCAGAGTCTGACGTGTCTCAGCATACTTCCACCGCAGCACAAAGACAAAGCACCTGTTTGAAGAAAACCAGAAAGTTGTTCTTAAACTGACAAGTCCACTTAAACTGATAACAGATGTCACCACAAGGTGGAATAGTGGTCTTGATATGATGGAGAGGTTTTTGCAACTGCAAGCAGCAGTGCATGCTACCCTGCTGTCGCCTGCCCTAAATGTAGGTGACATCGTCACTCTCAGCAGAGCAGATCTGGCTAACGTGGAGGAAGCAGTGAAGACATTAAAACCAGTGAAGGATGCCACTGTTTTTATGTCAGAAGAGAGCAGTCTTACAGTCAGCCTCATTGCACCAGTATATGCCCAACTCCTCCAGAGCATGTCAGACACTATTGGGGACCAACCACTGATCCGCGATGTGAAGAATGCCATCAAAACAGATCTCCTTAAGAGGTACAATAGTGGGGCAGAGAAGAAGCTCCTTCATACATCCTCTGCCCTGGATCCTCGCTTTAAGGGGTTACCTTTCCTGACAGAGGAGGAGAGATTGGATGTCTACGCAGTCTGAGTGACTTCAGAGGCTGCATCCCTGGAGATAATTTATTTTCTACTTGTAAAACTTATGGAATAACTTTCAATTAAATTGTAATAACAATGTAATGTTAAATAAGCAGCTACATGATCAGTAAAATGTTAAGACTGAGAAAAATAGTTATATGTTGTGATGTGAGCTGCAGCATTGTCTGAGAAAGTGCTGCTAACTGCTGTTTTTTTTGCTCTTATTTATTTTGTTCAAATACAGTATGAGAGGAGACATAGGACAGAAGCAGATGAAGCGCCTGGCAGAACAGGAAGTTCAGGAACCAAGGAAGATTTGCTGTCCGTGGATCACAATGTGTCAGACTCAGCAGGCCCCTCTGCTCCCAAAAGAAGGGCCTCATCGCTGCTTGTGAGTTTGCTGGGACCTGCTTTCAATGCCATCAGTGAACCTGCAGTACAAAGTAAGACCGCAGATGCCATTGCTGAGGAGGAAATGGAATTGTACTGTAGATGCCCAGCTGTGCCTCTCTCTGAGGATCCCTTGGACTGGTGGTGTGACGACCACAAAGTGTCACATTTTGTGTTGATATAGAAAGAAAATATAATAGTAAAAAGAGAATAATTCTGTTATTTTGGATACAAATTCTTGTAATTTATTTTTTGTAATGTCCAACCCATGCCAGCAGGGGGCGAGGGCGGGTTCTGGTCTAGGTGTCTTGCCTTGTGTTTTCCCTCATTGCTGCAAGATCCTCAATACTGACAGGCCGTGTCCTCATCCCTCTCCTGTTTTCAGGAATATATCTGTAGCCAAGGTGCCATTGTTTCAGTACCCGTTACAGTGGCATCGCCATAGGGGCACATTTCCTCTCCTCTCTAGGTTGGCAAAGAGATACTTGTGCATCCCAGGGACAAGTGTGTCAGCAAAGAGAGTGTTCTCCACTGCAGGAGATGTTATCACTGCAAAAAGAAGCGCTCTCAAACCAGACCATGTCGATTAGCTTGTGTTCTTACACAAGAACCTTGAAATTCCCAAATGCTGAACATTGAAAAGTTATGATGTAGGCTTTGGTCAAACTATATATTTCCTCACTCTGAAACGGATTGTTGATGATGGTGAAGAAGTTGTTTGCACAAATTTGGTAGTAGGCTAAGCCTACACACTTTATTTTTGGTTTACATTACAACATATTTCACATCTTGATATGTTGATATATTTGTTGTATGCAGCTGATGTGATTGCCAGATAGTATTCTCATCTCAGGTATATAATTGTCATTGTTTTAAAGCTGCTAAGATGTTGTTTTGTTCAGAATAGTTGCACTTGACTTTACTACTTGAAAAAAAGTTTCACAGTAATAAGTGATTACTGTGTGTTGCACTGACTATTATTGCTGGGTGCCTGTATGGTTGTTGTTATAATAGTGTGATTACTGATTAATGTTTGCACAGGAGTTCAGGAAGTGCCATGTCTTAGAGCAACTATTTTACTGTGTGTAAAAAAACACTTATGGTCACTGCTGGAAAAGTTGGCTGTTATTCCTCTATTTAATTTTTAATTTTAATTTAGGTTCTAAAGCAGAGATAATGCAATATCCAGTATCCCTGTACCAATTTTATTTTATTTAACATTGACATTTATGTCAAAGATACAGACATAGCAGCCAATAAAATATGTTGTTATTATCTGATTGCTTTTTTTGCCTCATGACTGATGAAAAATTTGCCTTGTGTGCAGTAGAATTTTGATGCATCGCAATGCATCATAGAATCAAATTGAATCAAATCGTTACCTGGTGAATCGTAATTGAATCAAATCATGAGGGCAGTGCCAATGCACACCCTTAGTACCTAATGCGAAATAAATTCCTTAAAAAAATCAATGGTTTGCTCTAAAATTCTGAAAATATTAACGGATCTCCAAGAGTGCCTTCTCCAAGCACTTGATTATTTTCATAGTCATTGAAAAAAGCGTTTCAGAGAAAAAAAATTATTAATCTTTATAGTCTTGCACATGTGAATTTCAAAGTCTTTTAAATAGTTCAAAACCGCCTGGATTTTTACCAAACTGAAGTCCACGTTTAGTCTGAATGTGCTTTACAAATAGTGGCCATTTTTATTGGGATTGAACAATATTTGTGCAAAATACTTTGATTTTTCCATTTTACAAACTTTTAAAAAATCTATTGTATGGACGAAAAAAATGAGTGTGCAACATTCAAAAACCTCAATGTATGCAGTGAGAGAATTGTTACTCCTGATTGAAGGAATACATCCTGAAAATCTAAGATCGTTACACCACAAAATTGATTTTTGGTAATTTTTTGAAGTTTTCAATGTTTTTTTTTTACACTTTGGAAATAGGCCCCGCCCACTTGTTTCAATAAATACCATATTTAATACTTTAGTTAAGGGCAATGTCTGGAAGGGAATGAAGAAGGTTTTGTAAAAATCAGATCAGCCATTCTTGCGTAGTAGATTTCTTGACATCATAGCGCCCCCTAGTGATGGACGATCCTCAAACGCGGGTCACATGTGCAAAATCCTATTTGGACTATGGGTTATGAAGGGCATGTCAAAATCTGTTATGGTTTTACAATAATCAGCAATTACATTTAGAGTTAGCTAGCTAACAATCACTAATTTTAGCGTTACTTTTCGAAAAAGTCAAAATTCAAAAATCCACCACGTTAACTTTTTTTTATTTGTCCATGACACGCTTATATATAAAGTTTTGCGCGGATTGCACAAAAAATGTAGGAGGAGTTTAACAAGAAAGGTGTAATGCGAAAACTAGCTGGGAAAACTAGCTGGGAAATGAAGGGTGTGCCAATTCCCTTTATTTTACAGAATCATCCAATAAACAAAGTGACATCAAGTTTTTGAGTGTAGGGCCAGTAGTTTGGTGGTTACAGGCGTAAACGCATTGTCCTTTGTTATAGCGCCCCCTAGTTGTTGAGGGGTCTGAATTTCTGGATTTGAGTAGGGGTGCACGTTCTGAACTTAGATACCTGATCCTTTTGATTCGTTACAAATTCGCGTGGGCTGCCCAACGGGTTTTATTTCCGTAATA
Organism: Fundulus heteroclitus; assembly: GCF_011125445.2. NCBI lineage: Eukaryota > Metazoa > Chordata > Actinopteri > Cyprinodontiformes > Fundulidae > Fundulus > Fundulus heteroclitus. The sequence goes on from NC_046367.1 coordinate 69,252, forward strand.
ATAATAATAAATAATTTAAAAACAGACGAAAAACAATAGGGTTCTCTGCTCACAGAGACATTATAGCGTTCGCCTGCGTTGCAGGCTTTGAACCCTAATAATTTAAAAACAGACGAATAACAATAGGGTTCTCTGCTCACAGAGCAGACGAACGGCATAGCCATTCGCCTGCGCTGCAGGCTTGGAACCCTAATAAACTAGAACTGCAAGCAGTTATTAACGGGTTCCAAGCCCACCTAGACTTCATCACCAACAGACCTCAGTTGGTCTGGGTCGGACAGCATACCTCTAATGTCATCACCCTCAGCACGGGCTTTCCTCTGGGCTGTGTCCTGAGCCCCCTGCTGTTCACCCTGATGACACACGACTGTGTCCCCAGGTTCACCACCAATCACATTGTGACGGTGGTGGGCCTGATTAAAGACGACAACGACCAGGACCAGGACTGATCCTGAACGTGGAGAAAACGAAGGAGATCATCGTGGACTTCAGGAAGAAATAGCCTCGCCATGCTCCACTTCTAATTAACAGCTCAGCTGTGGAGGTGGTCAGCAGCAATAAATTCCTCGGGGTGCACATAACACACAACCACAGCTGGTCTGTGAACACCATGTCACTGGTGAAGAGGGCACAAAAGTGCTTGCACTTACTGCGGAAGATGAGGAGATCCCACCTGCCCCCGCCCATCCTCACGACCTTCAACAGCAGCACCATAGAGAGCATTGTGACCAGCTGTTTGTCTGTGTGGTGTGGATGCTGCGTCGCCTCTGACTTGAGGAACCTGAGGAGAGTGATGATGACAGCAGAAGGGATCATCGGGGTACCCTACCCTCCATTAAAGACATTTCATCCCAGCGCTGCCTGTCCTGAGCCCATAACATCATCAGAGACCCCTCACAACCCCACCATGGAATGTTCTCCCTGCTGTCCACTGGGAAAAGGTTTTGCAGCACCTGCTGCAGGTCCACCAGGTTTTGCAACAGCTATTTTTGTGTTGCCATCTGACTGTTGAAATGTAAACTGGAGTCTACACATTTGCATCATTATCTGGCATTACTAATGTTGTTGAACTTTTATTATCCTTTTAAAAAAATACATAAGGTAATGAGTTTTTTAACGCAAAGGAGGAGGGAAATAAGGCCTAACAGAAAAACTCATGAAGCCAATCTTTACCTTATCAGGAAGAACGCCACCTTGAAACTACACTAGTTCCGAGAGACTCTCTATTTTTTCCCCAATCCACAGATTTTAATAATCTTTTTAACCTACGCACTTCACCACCTTGTATATTTCTTTTAAGTTTTTCCAAATCTTCCTTGAGTGGATTAGCAGTGATTACACTACGTGATACTCTATTTTCTCCAACAACTTTCTTTTCACTCAAAACCTGATCATCCAGAGAAGACAGATCACCCGCTATTACCATCTAATGTAAAACAGATTACTGGATCAATGTGTGCCTCTGTGCTTTTTTGTCTGTCTTGTTGTGTCTCTGCTCTGTCTTCTTTAACTCCCAGTCGGTCGAGGCAGATGACCGTTCATACTGAGCCTGGTTCTGCTGGAGGTTCTTCCTTCCCGCTTATAGGTGGGGGTTTTTTCCACTGTCGCTTCATGCTTGCTCAATATGAGGGATTGCTGCAAAGCCATGGACAATGCAGACGACTCTCCCTGTGGCTCTACGCTTCTCCAGGAGTGAATGCTGCTTGTCGGGACTTTGAAGCAATCAACTGGTTATAGGAAATTTTTGACCAATCTGTATAATATGATTGATTTTGACTTTGTAAAGTGCCTCGAGATGACATGTTTCATGAATAAATAAAATTGAATTGAATTAAGACTCTTTGAATGTGTATATTCCATGTTATTCTTTCGTCAAACCAAACCCCTAAAAATTTTAATTGTTTCACTCTTTCTATTTCTTGATTATATAATTTTAATTTAACATAATTAATTTTCTTCCTTGAAAAGAACATTGTTTTAGTATTATCCACTGAGAATTTAAATCCCCATTTTAATGACTATTCTTCAACTTTAAAAATAGCTACTTGCATCTTTTTAGTAATAAACTCCAAATTCCTTCCTCTCTTCCACATAGCTCCATCATCAGCAAAAAGAGAAAAACCCATTCCATTATCTATATTTTGAAACTCTGAATCTCAAGCATATTTCTTAGTAGTTGCAAAGAAAACACATCATCTATCATTACCGAAACTAATAAAGGACTTATTATACTTCCCTGTGGAGTACCATTTTCAACAATATTTATCTCAGAATGATAATTACCTATTTGAACATGTATTTGTCTTTTAGTTAGAAAATCTTTGATCCACTGACACATTCTACCTGTAATACCCATCTTTATAATTTTAATTAATAAACCTTCTTTCCACAACATATCATATGCATTTTCAATATTGTTAGGATATCAACGAGGTCAAGTGGAACGAGCTGTTTATCCCAGAACTGCATGGCACACTTAGATGGCACTGACCCAAAAGATTGGCACATATCTATCAGATACCACCCCGGAGGTGACACAGTTTCTCTGTTGATGTCACAGTTTGGATGTGTACCGCCCTTGTATGGGTGTGTCCCGAGATCCCTATATAATGTTTGTGTGATGAGCAATCGAGGCTTCCTGCTGATCAGGGGCCCGTCAGCGCTGGTGTGACTGTAACTATTTCTCTGTCTTTACGTAGATAAAATATAACTAAAAGCATACTTGTCTGTTTTATGCGTCCTACATTCAAGGTAATAAGTAAGTGGGGGTCGCCTGACTGGGTAAAAAGAACTGGGTCCACCGAGGGTGCTTCACCGTAGACGGGACACGGTGAAACAATAACAATATGAAAAAACACTGCTACAATACTTTATTAATTTGAGCTTTTCTGATTTCAAATTCCAATTCCTCCCTCTTCAAGTTTCTGCTCCGCTTAGAAAAATCAACGTTAAAAGGCCGAAACGCATTGTCCCTTGTTATAGCGCCACCTAGTTGTTGAGGGGTCTGAATTTCTGGGTTTGAGTAGCGGTGCACATTCTGTACATGGATACCTGATTCAATAGTTTCGTTACAAGTCCGCATGGGCCGCACAACGCGTTTTAGTTCCGTAATAATAATAATAAAAATAAATAATTTAAAAACACACGAAAAACAATAGGGTTCTCTGCTCACAGAGCAGATGAACGGCATAGCGGTTCGCCTGCGCTGCGGGCTTGGAACCCTAATAATACATATGTTTTAGCAATGGTATCAAGGTGTTACTCTATTGTATCTATTACACTATGTCTGTTGGTTGTGCTGTTCTTTTCACATCTCTCTTTTCAGGTGATGAAGCAGACGGAACACGTTTTATCATTCTTTCCCTTGTATCTCTTCTTTCTTACACCTCTTCTCTTTCTTTTTTTCTCATTTTGTTATTCCTTTACTCTCCTACTTAAAAAAAAAAACATCCGTCCCTCTGTCCGTTTTCTTCCGCTTATCGGGGTCGGGTCACGGGGGTAGCAGCTTCAGTAGGGAGGCCCAGACGTCCCTCTCCCCAGCCACTTGGGCCAGCTCCTCCGGAGGAATCCCAAGGCGCTCCCAGGCCAGCCGGTGTGCGAGGTACATTCCGAGTCGAGGTCAGCAGCACACCACCCCCAATATAAACAGTGTTGGTACCGCACTACTTTCCCCTCCAGAAACGCCGGATAGTGGACCAGAATCGCTTTGAAGCCATACGGAAGTCTTTCTCCATGGCCTCTCTGAACTCTTCCCACGCCCGAGTTTTTGCCTTGGCGACCAGCCGAGCTGCCTGCCGCTTCGAGCCACTCGACACACCGCTCGACACACCGAAGGCTGCCACTCGACACACCGCTTCGCTGATGTGTACCTGCCGGTGCCAGCGGGTTCAAGGGTTGCCGCCGCGACATGCACCGACAACCTTGCGGCCACAGCTCCGACTAGCTGCCTTAACAATAGAGGCGCGGAACATGGTCCATTCAGACTCAATGTCCCCCGCCTCCCTCGGGACGTGTTCAAAGTTCTCCCGGAGGTGGGAGTTAAAGCTCCGTCTCACAGGGGACTCTGCCAGACGTTCCCAGCAAACCCTCACAATACGTTTGAGCCTGCCCGGTCTGACTGGCTTCCTCCCCCGCCATCGGAGCCAACTCACCACCAGGTAGTGGTCGGTGGAGAGCTCCGCCCCTCTCTTCACCCGAGTGTCCTAGACATGCGGCCGCAGATCAGATGAAACGACAACAAAGTCGATCATTGAACTATGGCCTAGGGTGTTGTTGTGCAATTATACACTGTTTAAAGTTATTTAATGTTTCATAAATAACTCTGTCTATTAAGTATTGTCTGGTGATGATCAGCTCTTAAGCTGATATCAGGACAATGGTTGAAAGGGATGAATTCGAGTACTAGCGATCTTTTAACAGCAAAACCTGCACACACATAGAATAAAGGAGTGACAGCTTCTTTTCAAGTTCAAGAATTTAATAACAGAAATAAAATGAACATCCAGAGAACATCACTATGTAATGCTGTTTACCTGAATTAACACAATATTTCGATTAATAAATCCTCTCTACTAGGCTAGTGAAACTTAACTAAACTACTAAGCAAAATGAAGATAAAAAGAAGCTAAGTTAAGGAATTATTTACATGTAAAACAAACTAAAGACAAACAAAAGTGGTTGATCATAATCAGAATACTTCAGTGAATCTTGGTTCACTGCAGATCTGATTAACAAAACATGGAATGGAGTTAAAAAACATCTGCCATGTATTTCAATCCATTCACAATGCAAAGCCCAAGTTGAACAAAACATTATTTGTTAAAATAATATTCTGAGGACCGGTGTAATGGAGATAGCTTCCATTACATCAGGAAACTTGATTATTGATTGAGTTACAGTCTAAACAGTTGCATTGTTGTATTATTTTTGTTCAGACATTTAGGTGTACCTTCTTGAGATGCAGGGGGACTGGCCATTCATTCTGTGTGAAGGAAGTGTCAATATATGAATGTCAATTTATGTTTCCTTAAATTTCCAGATGTTTATTTTCTTGTTTTGACAGAACTCTTGTTTAGTTGTAAGCACCTACCTCTTCCTGGTTTGGCTCCTCAGCAGGGTGTGGCAGCAAATGGGAGAAACAAGCTGCAGGTGCTGCTGAAAGCTCTTGGAGCAAACCATTTGTAAGGAGGGTAGAGCTTTAAAGAATTATGTTTAATTTGAAGTATTATTTTGATTGACTTTAGATTTGTTTAGTTAAAATGATTTGCATTTATGTAAATATTTGTTAGGTTTCATTTATTGTTTTTGGGTGTTGTTTTTGTGTAAGTATGGTTGTTTATTATTTTCTGATCATCCCCTTCATTGGTTCATTCTAGCAAGACACTCAGGGTGTACTGCTATAAAAGGCAGACATTGTTGTTGTTGTTCAGTGTGTGTGGTGTTTTTGGTGCAAGTCTTTAAATAAACCACCTCAAAAGTTATTGATGGTCCTGCCTCTATATTCAACGTGGAGCCTCCACCGGTCGAAAGCTGACAAGTGGTGCCAGGAGTGTTTTGAAAGAACCCAGAGGCAATGATGACCAGAGGTGGGAAGAGAAAGATGCTGAGGCTAATGGTGAAGACTGCACTGCAGCTGCGGATGGAACGACACCAGGGGCTAGTTCTGGTGACAAACTGGATGAACTGGCAAACCTTGTTAAATGATTAATGTTGTCTCAAACTGCACGAGACCAACAGATGGACAAAGAATCAGCACATCAAGAGCTAAGATGGAAGACTTTACACCATCAGTTTCAACAACTGCAAGCTCAGGTGAAGGATTTCAAAGAGGAACAAAAGCATGATGGAGGCAAGATGGACGGGGATCATCTCATTCATGAAGAGGAGGAAGACAACCCTGATGAAGGCCCAAGTCGGGTGATGTATCAGCTACCAGCAACACAGAGAGAACCAAAGCTGCTCCCATTGACCTCAGATGAAGACATTGAGCATTTTTAACAACTTTTGAAAGGATGGCTCAGGTCTGCAACTGGCCTCGAGAGGAATGGGCTGTTCGACTGGTTCCTCTCCTTACAGGGAAAGCCCGCAGTGCTTATGTTCTGATGGACATTGCTGATTCTCATAGCTATGACAAGGTTAAAGATGCCATTCTCATCAAATATGAGATAACCGCTGACACCTATCGGAGGAGGTTTCGATCCCTGGACATCCATCAGGGAGAGACACCAAAAGAACTTTATGTTCGTCTGAAGGATATGTTCTACAAGTGGGTGAAACCGGAGCAGTCAACTGTTAAGGATGTGGCGGAACTGATGATCATGGAGCAGTTTCTGAGGATGGTGAACCCAGACTTGGAGGTGTGGATCCGGGAAAGAGCCCCAAAGTCTGCAGAAGAGGCGGCAAGTTTGGCAGACATCTTCTTATCGGCAAGGACAGGCGCCAGGAGAACCAACTTTGGACGAGACATCTCTGCTGGAAGAAGTAAGTCTGATGGGGGTGAAAGGGGTGGTTGTACAGCTCAGACTAGGAATTATTCTAATAAATCAAGTTTTGTTGGTAAACCCAATCCTTCAAATAAGTTATTTACCTCTTCAAAGCAAGATGTTAGGTGTTATCAATGTAACAAAATGGGTCATACGCAGTATACATGCCCTGCAAATACACAGAGTAAACCCTCACTTTTGTGTTCGGTGCCCAGACCAAGTCTCCCATCCCCTGATTATGAACCTGCTCAAACAGTGCCTGTGCTTGTAAATGGTCAGCATGAAATAGCTTTATTAGACACAGGTAGCTTCAAACCTGTTGTTCTGTCTAGTTTGGTACCAAGAGAGCTTTGGAGTGATGTTAAAACAAAGATATGCTGCATTCACGGAGATGAAATGAAGTATCCTGTTGCTGAGGTTTATCTGACTGTAGGAGGCCAGACATTTCTATTACCGGTAGCATTAGCTCCAAGGTTACCTTATGCTGTAATTTTAGGACTGGACGTTCCTACTTTGACTGATTTAGTGTCCAACATCAATGATAATAACATGGCTGTCGTAAATAGCCACGAGGAAGCTGCACAGCTACAGAAGGTAGTTCCCATTGGGACAGAAAAAGAACTTATGTCTCCCCTCTGTACTTTAGTCACTACTAGAGCACAGAAAGCACTGAGTCCACTTAAAGAACTACCATTCTATGATGTTGAACTGGACGCAGGTCAAGGAAAGCCCGTTAAATCCAGAGCTCAAAGGTGAAAGGATAGGTTTTTGGGTTCAGCCAAAACTGAGGTGGAAGGAAATATGAAACCCTGTCCTTTATTTGACTTTGATATTCCATCAGACATCGCTGCATCACAGAAGTCAGATCCATCATTAGAACCGTGGTTTAAAAAGGTCACAGAAGTTGATGGAAAGGTGGTTGGCAAAATAGATGCTTTGGGAGATACAACCTATGTGGTGAGAAACGGGATCCTTTATCAAATTAAAGGGAAAATAGAAGCCATTGCTTTACCACAGCAGCTGAGACAAAAAGTCATGGAAATTGGCCATTCTGTCCCTTGGGCTGGTCACCTCAGTTTTCAAAAATCCCTCCATAGAATAGCAAGTCGGTTTGTGTGGCCAGGTATGTATACCCACCTGCAGCAGTTTTGTTCTTCATGTCATACATGTCAGTTGACCACAAACAGAGGTGTTACTCGAGCCCATCTACAGCCATTACCTATCATAGAAACACCCTTTGAAAGGATAGGAATGGATTTTGTAGGCCCTTTGGAGAAGAGCTCCTCGGGTAACCGCTACATTCTGGTTATCTGTGATTATGCAACTAGGTATCCTGAGGCTTTTCCTTTGAGATCAGTGAAGGCTAAACAAGTAGCTAATTGTTTACTGCAACTTTTTTCAAGAGTAGGCATTCCTTAAGAGGTCCTCACAGACTGTGGGACGAATTTTCTGTCAAGACTGCTGAAGCATGTTTATCAGTTGTTAGGTATAAAGGGTTTGAAAACCACCCCATACCACCCCCAATCAGACGGACTGGTTGAACGTTTTAACCAAACACTGAAGAATATGCTACGCAAGTTTGTTTCAGAGACTGGAGCAGATTGGGACAGATGGCTGCCTTACATGCTATTTGCATATCGGGAAGTTCCGTAGGCCTCAACTGGATTTTCTCCTTTCGAGTTGCTTTATGGACGACAGGTGAGAGGGCCTTTGGATCTCCTGAGAGAACAATGGGAAAGTCCAAGTCCATCGGGTGAGAATGTTGTATCGTATGTGATCAAAATGAGGGAGAAACTTGAGCAAATGACTTTATTGGCACAGCATAACATGAAAACAGCTCAGGCTAAGCAGAAAACCTGGTATGATAAAAGTGCCAGGGAGAGAAGTTTTCATCCTGGCCAAGAAGTATTGTTACTGCTCCCCACCAGTGACAATAAGCTTCTAGCTAAATGGCAGGGGCCTTACAAAGTGACACGCTGTGTTGGAAAGCTTACTTATGAACTGTATATGCCTGAAAAGAAGAAAAAACATCAAACCTTCCACATCAATCTCTTGAAACAATACAACAGGCCCCCGCAGTGGTCTGCCAAGGCTATGCATGTTTGGCTAGTGCGAGCTATTGGTTAGCCCTTTTGTTCTAAACACCACGGTTTACAAGACATTTCCCAATAAACCTTTTTAACTTCACCCTCAGACCGCTGCCCAAACCTCTGTCCTTTGTTTCGTGTCAGTCTTGTCCAGTTTTGGCCATTCACGGGAGGAGTGTTAAAGGAGGGAAGTTGTTGACTAGCGCTAGCGGGCTAGCGCTTGGCTCTTGGCAGGCTAGCGTTAGCCTTGCAGCAGCATGTGGCCAACAGCGTGGTCTGGGTTGGAGGCCTGGTCCTCCAGGCAGACTCTGACCCCGGTTGCAGTCACAATTTAAGCAGATCTCTCCTCGGCATGGGGACGTTGCTTCTGTGCCGGCTTTTCAGCTCTGTGTTGCCTGGAACCAGCTCCGTCTGTGGTGCGCTGAGAAAGCAGAACAAAGCAGGCATAGACGGATTTCCTTCACTTCGGCATCTGTTTTAAGCAGAAGTGAGAGACTTATCTTTGAATCGGCTGGCAGTTTCTCCCTATGCCAGGGAGGAACTGAGTTTCAGAAAGGCTCATTCCCTTCTGCTCGCGGCCTCTTCCAGGCCCCATCGATGGTTCCGGGAGGCCTTCAGTCACATGGCTCCCCCCTCTCCCTGAGTGCTGGTCCTCAGAGGGTTTTGGAGGTGTGTGTCTCAGCAGCTCGGAGTCAGGAGAAGAGGCTGAAGTGATCTGGGGACTCTTTGTCTGTGCTGTGTCTTATCTGTTAGGAGGGCTCACAGCTGACCTCCTGCTGGGAAAAAGGGCCGTCCAAGCCTTGAGAGTCTCGTGTTACGGGCAGAGTGGAATTCCTTTGTGACCCTTCCACTGTTCAGAATTCAATCTGAGATAAATTATTTTGATGATCCTGGCGGTAATATCACAACAGTGTCTTGGTGCCAAGAGCACATATGGACACCCTTATGCTTGAACATGGTGTATGTGATGGACAATCCATGACGAGCACATAAATCCAACAACAGAACACCACTCGAGTTCAGATCAGGTGGGCCGTTCCTCCCAGCCACGCCCCTCCAGGTCCCACTGTCATCGCCCACGTGAGTGTTGAAGTCCCCCAGCAAAACGAGGGAGTCCCCAGGAGGGGCACTCTGCAGTACCCCTTCCAAGGACTCCAAAAAGGGTGGGTAGTCTGAACTGCTGTTTGGCGCATAAGCGCAAACAGTCAGAACCCATCCCCCCACACGAATGCGGAGGGAGGCCACCCTCTCGTTCACTGGGGAGAACCCCAACGTACAGGCACCGAGATGGGGGGCAACAAGTATGCCCACCCCAGCTCGGCGCCTCTCACAAGGGGCAACTCCAGAGTGGAAGAATGTCCAGCCCCTCTCAAGGAGACTGGTTCCAGAGCCAGAGCGGTGCGTCGAGGTGAGCCTAACTATCTCTAATCGGAACCTCTCATCCTTGCGCACTAGCTCAGGCTCCTTCCCCACCAGAGAGGTGATATTCCACGTCCCAAGAGCCAGCTTTTGCAGCTGAGGATCAGAACGCCAAGGCCCCCGTCCTCTACTGCCACCCATTGCACAACACACCCGACCCCTTTGGCCCCTCCCATAGGTGGTGAGCCCATCGGAAGGGGGATCCATGTCACCTCTTCAGGCTGAGCCCGGGCCGGGCTCCATGGGCAAAAGCCCGGCCACCAGACGTTCGCCAACGTGCCCCACCTCCAGGCCTGGCTCCAGAGTGACCCGCGTCCGCGCGAGGGAACACGAAATCCATTAATGTTATTCGTCATAAAGGTCATTTTGGGCTGCTCTTTGTCTGGTCCCTCACCTAGGACCTGTCTGGCTTGGGTGACCCTACTGGGGGCTTAAAGCCCCTGACAGCATAGCTCCTAGGATCACTGGGAAACTCAAACCCCTCGACCACGGTAAGGTGGCAGCCCAGGGAGGGGTTTACAAAATACCATATTGTATATTTAATCTATGAAATGTGATAAACTGAGTTCCTTCAAATATATGGTCCAAGTATTCAACACCTTTACTCTTCCAGTATGGAAAGTTTATTAAATAATTTTTTGTAGGATGTCAGTATTATTCCAGATGGGTGCAAGGGATAAGTGATGACTCCATTATTTTAAGAAACTCCCACCATGCTGTTAGAGAGGAGCTGATGTTAATATTTTTAAAGCATGCATGCCGTTTTATATTTTAGCTAAGAAACGGCAAATCAGAAATCTTGATATTATCATATATTTTCTGTTCTGTGTCTAGCCAGGGCTCATCTAAGGGATTGTGTTTGATCCATTTTGAGATGTATTGTAGCCTATTTGCTACGAAGTAATGATGAAAGTTAGGCAGATCTAGTCCTACTCTCTTATCTTTCCAAAGGAATTTAGAGATGGAGGTGTTCAGAGATTTAAACCAGTCAAATGATGGTTCATAGATTTTTTTTTTGAGAATAAGTAATTAATTCTAGGTAAAGCCATCATTTTAATTGAAGCAACCCTACCCATAAGTGAAATTGGTAGCGATTTCCATCTGTAAAGATCCTCTGCTTCAAAAGAGGACTGTGGTTAAGTTTTGTTAAATCCACCAATTTTGACGACACAGCAATACCCAAATATTTCATACTACCTAACTGTAGTTGTAAATACAGGGGGTTCTGTAAAGAGCAGTTAATTGGCAGTACTGTAGATTTAGACCAATTTATAGAGTAATCTGAGACTTTTGAGAAGGATCTAGTAATCTAATTACTTATGAGAGAGAGAGAGAGAGGTGTTTGAGTACTAGAGATAGAGTAATACATCATTATGCTCTGTTTTCATGAAATGTATACCTTTAACAACATCAGTTGCACTAACAGATAATTCCGTTTTTATACATTTTCAAAAAAACATACTTTTTATTATTTAGGTAAGGTGATACCAGTCAAACAAAAGGTTGGTGAATTTGATCAAGAGTGACATAATAAAATAATGGTATCTCTAAAATATACCTTTATTGAAAGGACTTCCCCCCACTTACAATTTTCCTTTTGGCAAAACCAGATATCTTTTTTACAAAATCACTTTGTCAGGGTTGAGTTTTACCCACTTCACCCTGGACAGTTCCAGAACCTTCCATCTCCCATGCAGCCCAGTTCCACTCCATGCCTGATCAACTTCACCTGCCGCAACAATCAAGCCAGAACTCATTCCACCTGTCCAGCTTCCTATATAAGCTCACCTCAGTCAGCTCACCCCTGCCGGATCGTCTTCATTTGTATCTCGTCCTCGCCTTGCCTCACATCCACTTCCTTACCTGTGCTCCCTACGTCTGCCAAGCCTCTGCTCCCCACGTCTGCCAGTTCCAGCTCCAGCCATCACCACCATTCCTCTGCAGCAGCTTGGTACAGCCTTCTGGTTCTTCCTGCCACTATTCAACCTTTTCATTAAAAACTCTTTAAACATGGCTCTGTGTGTGGCTGAATTTGGGTTCAGATCCTACAACCCTGACACTTAACTCCAAAATTCATGTCTCACCACTGAATAAAGTTAAACAATGACTCAGTTCTTCTTCGCATGGCAACAGTAAATTAATATATCATAAAACAAGCAAAAAAGTGATAAAATAAAGTTCATGTAGCATTAAGTTTAGTTTGAAGTAATCAGTAACCAGGACTGCACAGTGGGCAGCGGGTAGCACTGTTGCCATCCTGCAAGAAGGTCCTGGGTTTGAGTCCTACCCTGGCTTCCTCCCACAGTCCAAAAACATGACATTAATTGGCCTCTCTAAATTCTCCTAAGGTGTTAGTTTGTGTGTGAATGGTTGTTTGTGCTGTTTGTCTCTGTGTTGCCCTGCGATAGACTGGTGATCTGACTCTGGCCTATTGACAGCTGGAGATAGGCACCAGCACCCCTCGCAACCCCAATAGCAATAAGCATGTTGTAAGATGGATGGATAATCAGTAAACTCATGCACGTATGTATGAAGAACAGTATTCCACATTCAATAATTTCATAGCAAACAGCGCTCATCACAAAACAAACAGATGAGGTAATTTAAAACTTCATAAAATTTGTAAAGCTTGTAAAAACATCTCAAAACAATTGCACAAATCTGTTAAAACATCCATTTTGTAACGTTTCTGGCACTGGAGCTGCTAATTGCAATCAGCACACCTGTGCTGTCTCAGCCCTACCTGCTTATAAGCTCTGCGCCTCGCAGTCTCCAGTGCCAGAACGTCTTGAGCCTCACGGTGAGAACTTCCAGCCATTAATCTGAGTATCTGTCTGCCTGTCGACCTGTTTTTGCCCCTGTTTTTTGAGCCAGTCTGACCCCTTTCTGGATTTGTCTGCCTGCCTGAGTCCTGTTCGTCAGCCTCAAAGATTTGGACTGCCTTCCTGTGTTTCGGACCCCCGCCTGCCTGTAAGTTAAGGAGATCGCTTGCCCCTTTGACTGTTGTGCTCTTTGGATTGTGACTTGGACCTGGACCTGGAACCATCTCTGGATTCTCCCTTGGATACCTCTGTTGGATTAAACGGATCTCCCCCTCCCCAAGACCCGGACTGGACCTGGACTAAGAATCCAAATACATTACAATTTTGCAGTGCTAATAATCAGTATTACACAACATCCTGTGTTACAAAAACAAAATACAAGGTTTTGTTATGATATATTTTTCTGGGATGAACCCGGACACAGTTCTTATGAGTGAGTGTTATTGAATAGTGTGGAAGATGGATGATGTGACCAGAGTCTCTCAACGGACGGAGGTGAAGGGTGTAGAAGCTGGCCGGCAGGAGGAGTGTGGAGAGACTGACCGGGAGGAACTCTGGAGCCGAACACTGGAGAGCAGAACATCAGAGCCGAGCGCTGGAGAGCAGAGCATCAGAGCCGTGCACTGGAGAGCCGAACGTCTGAGCCGTGCAGTAGAGAGCAGAACGTCAGAGCCGAGCAGTAGAGAGCAGAACGTCAGAGCCGAGCAGTGGAGGGCTGAACGTCTGAGCCGAGCAGTGGAGGGCTGAACGTCTGAGCCGTGCAGTGGAGGGCTCAACGTCTGAGTGTGTATGTGTTCCATACCGTTTTGGATGATTAAATGAGTCATTTCAGGTCAAACTAAGGTTTTCTCGGCCGCCCTGGTGGTCTGTGGGGGAAATACCGTACTTGTAATTGCAGGAGCACTCGGCCCGCACTCACAGGCTCAGTAGTCTCGTGTGCATCGCGAGAGTCGGTCTTGCTTTACGGCAAGAACTGCTATACGCCCCCAGTGAAAGGCATGCTCGTTGCTAGATTTGTGCAGTTATTATGGCGGAACCAGCGAGAAAACAGCGAAAGCCCATGTTGGAGCAGGCAAGAAAGAGGAAAAGGGCTCTGGAGAGGGTGAAGAGTCCTACACGGGTGAACATCGGGCAAGCTTTTTCAGAATGGCGAGAACTAAAAGAAAAAGAAGGCTGCAAGGCTGACGCGGACCTTGCGTTTCTGCTGATGCGATTGTAGGTAACATTGTAGGGTTTCCCTCACGCTACCGCCTGGCCAACATTCCAAAAAAAAAAAAAAAAATAACTCCATATGCGCGCTAAGATTGTCTCCCCCGCTCTGCCGGTTGCAAAGCTTGTCTCCCCCCCCCCCGCTCTGCCAGTTGCGCAAAGCTTGTCTCCCCTCCTCTGCCGGTTGCGCAAAGCTTGTCTCCCCCCGGTCCATCGCGCTAAGCTTGTCTCCACCCCGCTCCGCTCATCCGGTAAGCAAATTCCAAGGAGAAACACTGCATTGGAATGGTTTCTCTCTCTCTCTCTGTGTGCATGTTCATACTTTCACTGTGTTAGTAGACATGGTGATTCGTTGCGTTCGCCTGTCTGTTAAGCTCAAAACAACCGTGCCTGGCTTGACGGAGAAACCAGTAGAACAGCTGAGCATATTTACGACAGTGCACTTTTACTTTCGCCCTCTGGGGGGAGCCTCGCTGGAAAATCAACCCCGGTTGCATAGTATACCTTTAAAACGGGAACCAGAGGGGAAAAACTGAAACTGGTTGTGTAGGGGATGGGTGTAATAATCCACAGTGATGGGAATAACGGCATTGAAATAAACAGCGTTACTAACGCTGTTACTTTTTTCAGTAACGAGTAATCTAATTACTTTGACTGTCATTATAACAGCGTTATCATTGCCGACACCTCGTTACTGCACGTTACTCAAGTCGCACAATGAACTTTTTTTCACTTCATGAAAGGACTCGTGCGCATGTTGTCATGAGAGAAGGGAGGAAGAGATAACCCTTTCAGTAGTAATGGGTCCGGCAACACCGATACGTCGGCGCATGAGTCGAGTTCGTAGAGCAAAACCTGTGTTGATGCGCGTATGCGCTATGTGACTGATACAGGAACTGTTTTGAACTGACTGACGCGCCAAACTGTTTCTGTTCCCTCTAAACTGCACTCGTTTGCATTCACGCACAGCATCTGGATTCAGCGCGCACAGCAAAGCTATGCTGCGCAGTAAAGAAAATCCAAGCTGACCTGTAAACAAAATAACAGTTAATAATGATTAATAATGGTTCATTTTTAACCATTTTGCAACTCTGGTGTGATGGTGTACCACAGTCTGGCTCTGTGAGCGCCAGGTGCTGATCGGAGCGCACCACTGATGGATGGGTTGGGCAGACGCCTTTATGGTTGGGCGGGTTGCGCTGTGCGTCTTTGTTCTGAGCATCATTTCAGAAAAAAACGGCTGATCTACACTGAGTAGAAAGCTGCTACTCTGAGCAATTCTTCCTCCCTTTGTCATACTCAGCATGTCCGATACCTTTATAGTGGAGTAACTAGTAACTATAACTAATTACTTTTTCAAAGTAACGTGCCCAACACTGATTATCCAAGATGGACTTAGCCTTACAGCTTTACAGATTATTTTAATATCAATGTTAATAAGGGATATGGGATGATAGCTGGAAGGAAACACGGGATCTTTGCTTGGTTTAAGCAGGAGACTCAGGCTACTTTCACCCTGCAGCCTGAAGTGACCCAATTCTGATTTATTTGCCCATATGCAACCTGGATTTTTTCAAATGCAACCCAGGCCACTTGGATGTGTGGTCCTAATTCCCATATGTATCAGATCTTTTCAAACGCAACCTGTCTCTGTACGGCCTGTATGTCACTGATACTCGACAAACGCCACTATTCTGCATCCTGAAGAAAAACGACCCCTATAACGAACAACAATGGAGAGAGCAGTCAATGGAGAGAAATCTCCAGTTAGAAAATAAAATAAAGATTGCAAAATGCACTGCAGCATTATAATCCATTTCAATCTGAAAAACTCACACAGAAAGAAAAGGCAATTAGAAGAATTTTATTGATACAATATTTTAAGAGTTTGGCGCTCAGACCTCGGCAGGAAAAATTCACGCTGAATTATACTTGAATATGCATTAGCAGGCGTATGAGAATAGGGATATTTCCCCCCAGGTCTGAAACTGGTGGTGGAGTGGAGATAAGCAAAGTTTGTTCAGTCCATATGATGATCTGTTTGAGCTTGATGTCCAACTTGATAAACACAGGTTTGCATGAACTGTCCATGATGAGCAAGCATGAAGCGACTGTGGAGAGAAAAACTCCCCCTTGGGAAGAAACCTCTGGCAGAACCAGGCTCAGCATGGCGGTCTTCTGCCGGACCGTTTTAATGAGTGGCTGGGAATTCCATGAGAGTCCAGCAGGAATTACACTCTGATAGGAACGAGGTTGAAGGAGCACCGTAGGAAAGCCAGGCGAAGCTTGGTACGATGGTGGAGAAGGGGATGGAGGTGGGTGGAAACCGGTCGACAGAGTCCAAACCGGACACGCGCAGCCACTGCTTGCTCGCTGAGGACAAGGCCGAGATGAGGATGTGGAGTTCTTTTTAAGATGAACCCAGGATGCTGATTGGCTTTGAGGAGGAGCAGTTCAAAGCTGATTGGCTTGCGTTGGAGGCGGATGAGTCCCTGATTGATGGAGGTAGGCAATAGTGTTTCTTCAGTCTGAATTTTCGCTAAAGCTGCATGTTTACTTCTGCAAACACTGAGCACGTTTGATCGCGTCCTCAACTGCACATGCGGGACACTTAAGTTGTATGAATTCAGTTCACACAGGAGATCACAAACAAGTCGCATATATTTGGAAATGTGAACGGCCATGCAATGCATGCCTGCAGTGTGAACGTAGCCTAACTGTAGCAGATTTCATATTAGCCGGGAATCTGCCATTTTCCTGAGTTTCCTGCAGGCGGTCGCAAGGATGTGCAGTATTTCTCTGTACTCACAGACAGGTGTGCTGTGGGAGCCTGCTAGAAAAGGAATGGCTCTAGGTGCCCAGCTAGCTAATGACACATTTAACATCTGTTTTGCCGCTTTGTCCCACTAGCAGAAAGTGTGGGAATTATAGGAATTTGCCACAAGAAATGTAGGCAACAGTGCACTCACCTATGAAGGGTAAAATGTCCGCGGAGAGTCAGTGCGAAGTCTGCCAAGCTCACAGTGTGCGCTCAGTACACCCGAATATGTGGAAGCATTTAGGCAGCCTGGGCCTGGAGTACGAGCCAGCAACAATAAACCTAGTAAGTTAATTCAATATAAAAGTTACCTTTACTTTGACCTTATGTTAGAAACAGGGCAGTGTAGTCCAACCACTCTGTCCTACCGACAGAGATGGATAGCTCTCTCTCTCAGGAGAGAGCTGTGTAGGTGAAGGGGCGGAATGATATAACACACTTAGGAAGAATATTTAGTCCGCTTTATAATCCAGTGCACCTTATATGTGAACAAAGACACACAAAGACACGTTAATTCACTGTGCGCCTTTTAATCCAGTATGCCTTATGGTCCGAAAAATACGGTATATTGTGGACGTGACCAAGCTGACCCATTTACCTGTATTCAGTCATTCTGTCCAAGTATGTCAGCCTTTGAGTACCCATTGGCCGTGAGTCTGTGTTCCCATTAACTGCTTTCCGCATCTCCAGTATCTGTAATCTCCTAATTCTGAACAAAAAGATGACCATCCAGTTTGCAATTCTGGGCTCAATTGTCAAAGAAACGTCAAAAAAAGTATTTTCTCAGCACCAAGAACAAGATTTGGGTCATTCTTTCTTTAAAACGCTTTCTGTATGTATTTTTAATCCATTAATTTAAACCAGAGGTTGGTGCACCAAAGTTTGCATTAAATAGGTTATTGGATCGATGTGGTCCTATTCACTATGAAATTATAGATAAAAGTGTGGTTGCTAGTAGATGAATACTCTTTGTTACACCTAACATTTTCAACTGTAAGAAAAGTTTAACTTGTGTGTAAAAATTTTGCCTTAGTTAGAAGTAAAAAAGTTTATCTGCATCAACCACTTGTGCTGGTGGACCAAATCATTCTTGAACTGCATTTAGTTGCCACACAAAATCAATGCAGGGGTTACAAACATCTTCCAAGTCACACTTTGAACAATCTTGTGCTAAAGAATCTTAATCTGGCTTTTTCCACATAAATGATTTATGTGGAAGATTTTATTCCTTCATACCTCTTCATAATAGATTTGCATGAGATGATCCAGACCGTAATATCCGAAATGTCACAATAACTCTTATAGCTCTTCTTAGCCAAGGATAGAAGAATGCATAAATCAGAGGGTTGAGACAGGAATTAAAATAAAATACACATAATACAATGGCAGTGGATAAGGTGTTGTATATAGTGTTTTGGCCAATAAAAAGAACACAGTAATATGGGCACAGACATACCAGAAACATAACCACAACGACACCTAAAGACACAGCTGCTTTTATCTCTGATTTGCAAATTCTTACTTTACTGGAATGCTGGTAGGTTACAGCTGAAATTTGGGACTTCATGGCTTGAACCTGGGACACAACCACTATAAATACTCTCAGATAAAGAACTATTATGACAATAACAGGAATAATTAAGACAAAAATAACATCCACAATGTATTCATTTAAACCAGCAATAATCACACATTCCCCATAGCAGGAATTGAATTTGCCTGGTTTTTTTAAATTATTTCTCAACAACACAACGACATAGAACAGACAACTAATCCAGCACACTGAAACACATATTTGAGCCCTTTTTTGGGTGACTTTGTAGCGATATTGGAGAGGATTACAAATAGCCAAATAACGGTCAATTGAAATCAGCACCATGTTTCCTACTGACATAGAGGTAATAATTATATCCAACACATAATACAGAAGACACATAAGGTCCCCAAGATACCAGCAGCCGTCCAGAATCATAATTTGAAAAGAAAGTAGTAGACCCACACAAAAGTCTGAGACAGCCAGAGAGAGAATAAAAAAGTTGGTGGGACTGTGAAGCTGCCTGAAAAAGTAGAACAAACCAGTTACATGTGTCAGGATTTTTGTAGAAAACGATGATCCTACAATAATCCAGATGAAACCACTGAAAATTCTAAAACATTACATATTATTTATAATTCCCTATATATTCATGATGCGTTTGATTATTAATGTAGATAATACAGTGAAAAAGAAACTTGTAATGCCTTTCACAGTTTCCTAATTTAAAATGAAAGCAAAATGTCACCTGAAATGAGAGATGGAAATAATAACCAGCAGGTTTAGAGACACAGTGACAAGAGAAACTAAACACAATATGAAGGAAATAAGTAAAGTTTCAGCATAAGAATTCTTTAACTTTTTACAGGAGGAGTTGAAAAGTTTTGGGAAGCAGAATTCATCATCCTCCATCATTAGGGCTAAGGAAAGAGCAGCTGAACTCTGAGGGCTTTTTCTCTCAAACCTTGTATATGTAAATTATCAGGTCCATGTGACATAGTACGCTGGGAATCTAAGGCCCTCCTTTTTTAACAAGAATATGATTTAAAGAATATGAATAAAAATGTAAATATGAAACAATAAAAAAACTCTAATGAGTTAGAGGCTTTGTATTTGATTAATTGCATTTTTATCAAATGTTTACGTAGGCAATAGTTTTGTTAAAAACCTCACATTTCAATTCAATTTTCATTATTTGGGCTACAATTCAATTCCATATTGGTGTGACTCAATAGTCATTTATAAGTTTCTATGCTGATTTATTTTGTAATAAGTAAAAGTTCACAAATCGTACCTGTCTGTCCATTTTATTGTACATATTTATATTTTAAGATATTTATTTATTTATTCTCCATATGAACAGCCATAGTATACCTGTGCAAATATTATTAATTATGAATATAGAGTACAAATGTGAAAACATAGCAGGACTGTACATTAAAGTGCAATTAAACCTACAATATTTTCTTTTTCTCCTAGAAACTGGGACAATTCATATCATTTTTGAATAACACATCTGAAAATAAAGTATTAGCAGATTGATAGTTGTGGTTGAGATAGAGAGCAAATGTTTCAAACATTATTACAGCACTCAGCGCTGGACTGGGGTGAGAAGTTACCTGGGTGTTCCTAACAGACTGGCCCATTTTCAACAAGTAGTTTGAAATTTAAATGAAAAACATAGGCCTATGTAGAGATGCAATCAAAAATATTCAACCCCCTAAGCCCCTTTATTGACACATATTTGAGTCATTCTGTCAACAAAAGTTGATCTAACTTTGAAGTGCAAATGAAAAATGCAGTATTATTCAACACCCAACTTTTGTACAGTACTTTGTGGAGCATCCTTACCAATTTATATATATATATATATATATATATATATATATATATATATATATATATATATATATATATATATATATATATATATATAGATAGATAAAGGAAAGATATAACAAAACCTCAAAATTTCTTGCCTTTGCAGCAAAATAACTTGCCTGCCTTGAACCTGACAAAATGAAGAACTGCAAAGCTGCTGTATTTATAAACCCATATATTTCAGTATATCAGTAACCTCTCTAGAAACTATTTCCTGCTACACTATAATCGTATGACTCTCCAGCATTTTACCAAACCTTTCTTAAGTTAATCTTTATTACAAACCAGAAATGTTTAAATATGTTGCTGCTTTTTCCTGTTAGGCTTTTTTTTAATCTCAAGCCTGACTGGAGTGTAGGAGAGGTAGAATAGAGAATGTGTTGGAGGCACCAGGGCACTGCGGAGCATGTTGTGTGAATAGAGGGCATAGTACGACAGGACCTCCACAGGCTGAACCACTGGCCCACTGGGGAAATCCCTGTATGCCAGTCTGTCACTGTATTAACACTGCAGTAAAGTCATTTACCTTTTGTACATTTGTGTTATCTGGCTTTCACCCATACATTGCAAATAACTCGAAACTCATTCATGAACCCAGTGGCCTGGGGAACTGATTGATTCACAGTGATTTTCTGAATCAATAATGAACTGGGAAGAATAAATTGCAATACATTGATGAATTGATCATTTTGCACACTCACAGTAGGCAATATTTTTTAGTCCTGCTAAATTTAATTTGTGACTTAATAAACAGAATGCATAAAACTTGTATTATAATATGCAGTAAATCACACCTAATTTACTGGAGATGTAACCCTGTGTCTTTGCTTTCACACAATTAGACAGGTACAGATGCCATAATTGAGGATGTCTTAAATAAACACCAGCTTTCTGTATTTTTCGGACTGTAAGGTGCACCGGATTATAAGGCGGACCATCAATTAACGTGTCTATGTGTGTCTTTGATCACATATAAGACGGACTAGATTATAAAGCGCACTGCATGTATTACACACTTGTGATATTACACAATGCACAAGTGTGTAATATCACTCCGTCCCACTGGTAGAGTGACCAGATGTCCCTGATTCCGGAGACAGTACCCATTTTGGATAACCTGTCCCCGGCAAAAGCTGTCCCCGGAAATGTCCCCGATTTCAGTATATCATGATGGAGTAAAAATGTTTAGCGCAACAAGAGTTATTTACCCGGTCTTGCCGCTGTCCCAATGTAGAAGAGCTTTGCTGAACACACCTTCCCCGACCCGTCGTCATTGCAGCTCAGACAAAACAAACCAACCCCCAGGCAGAGATTCTGCGCTCAGGAAAATCAGAGACGTCCCCAGTTTTCATTAGAGAAATCAAATCTGGTCACCTTACAAAGCTCTCTCATGAGAGGGAGAGCTATCCTTCTCTGTGGAGGACAGGGTAGTTGGACGACACTGCCCTGTTTCTAACATAAGAACCAAATAAACTTAGCTTTGATATTGAATTAACTTACTTGGTTTATTGTTGCTAGCGCTTACACCGGGCACGGGCTGCCTTACATGAATGCACTTCTAATTTAGACATTACAGTCAGGCGGTCTTGTAGTCTGCTCAGCGGTTCTGTTACGGGCCGATCAGGTAGTGACAGAGTGTATCGTAATGCTCTGAATATCCATTGAGCGGAGCGACTTTGTTGCTAACCAAAGTTGTACTTACACATTTTAACAGATGTTTTAGCGCATTGTTCCACATAAAATCAGTAAATAAGCCCAACAATAATCATATATAAG
Organism: Fundulus heteroclitus; assembly: GCF_011125445.2. Classification (NCBI taxonomy): domain Eukaryota; kingdom Metazoa; phylum Chordata; class Actinopteri; order Cyprinodontiformes; family Fundulidae; genus Fundulus; species Fundulus heteroclitus. The sequence goes on from NC_046367.1 coordinate 91,280, forward strand.
GTGCACTGGATTATAAGGCTCAGCATCAATTTCTGAGAAAATTTAAGGATTTTAAGTGCGCCTTATAGTCCGATTAATATGGTACACATATGAAAACACACATGTATATAGAAGAATAGCATAGAAATACCTTTGCTGTCCCAGAATGGGGATACCCGGACATCACAGTGGCAAGAACACATATGCCAGGCAGGATGCCTGGTTACACACTAGATTAGGCAAAGGCAAGGCAAGGCAAATTTATTTATATAGCACAATTTAGTACAAAGACAATGCAAAGTGCTTTACATGATTAAAATATAGCAAAATCAAACAGAATAAAAGCAAATAGGAATAAAATGTAGATAGAAAATAGAACATTAAAAAAACACTAGTGGTGTTTCAGTTAACTAGAACAGTTGAAGGCAATCCTAAACAAATGTGTTTTTAATCTTGATTTAAAGGAACTCTTTCCGCACCTTTACAGTTTTCTGGAAGTTTGTTCCAGATAAGTGGAGCATAGGAACTAAATGCTGCTTCTCCGTGTTTGGTTCTGGTTCTGGGTATGCAGAGCAGGCTGGTAATTAAGTGATTAAGTAATTTGAATAAAGAAGCTAATTTAAAGTTATGTTCTAAAGCAAAAGAGAATGAACATATCAGGAAAAAAGAAAATGCAGTATTATTCATTGATAATTTGGTATTCTCAGATGAAAATGTGCATATTAAAGGACCTATAAGTAAGATATTTACTGTAAAATCAACCTAAATCATTATTTGTCACCTGGGATGGAAGTAAAATTCCCTATAAACAATCGGTCCTCTCCATCAGCAATGTTTGGTCGTGTTTCTTTTCCTTTTAAACCTAGAGGTGCGGCCTGGAACATTTTCGGTTGAGAGCGTATCCCGTGTTTACTTCCTGGCTCCTGAGCCTATCATAAGAGAGTTCCCAGGGTTTCCAAAACAGCATTTGGTCTTTTATCTTGGCAAAAGAGCAGTAAGTAAGAGAAGTAGACCAGGGGCCCGTTCTTTGTACGTCGCTAACTCAGTTAGCTGGATTTGATTGTTGACGATTTGGCATGATCTCGGATCATTTGGTTCTTCGAAACTCATCTTGGACTTGCTGTCATAGCAACATGTGCGCCAGCTTAAGCCTGCTCGAGAGCAGGCTTATTTCATGTAAACAGGATTAGTTTGCAGCTGTATAAGCGGAGGAGATAGGGAAGTCTGTCGTAGTCATGTCCATTTTTATGACTGCAACCTGTTGCGGAAGGTGCAAGAATAATTTCAGAGCTTATTAATCATGTATTGCGCAATAGACAGGATCCTTTAGCGCAGCACGACAGTGTAATTGTAGAGAGATTTTTCTTGGTGGCTGTTATAAACAGACAAACACATCATTTAACAGTGGCTTTTAAAGAGGAAAAAGTGGTGTTAGAGTCATAAATAGAAAATATTCAAGTTATTTGTATGATGGTTTGCTTTTTATTTTTATCATATTCAGTAAGAAGATTTGTTCAGGCCATTTTATTATGAAGTTTAGTTTTACTTTGAAAGGTTTGCTTCCTGTTGAGCCGTATATTGTATTAGAAAAAACTATGGATGGATTATCTAGACACGGAGCAATACAGTTTTACCGTGCAAACTGTGTATGACTTGGAAAAGAAAGAACTTCATTTTTTTATAGATAAAGATTTTTTTGTTGTTGAAATTCCCAGTTTGCACATGTCCTTCACTTCCAGTGTCTAAGGAATGACACCGAAATTTGGATCTCTTGACATAACAAGTGCCTTTTTAAAATAAAGTATAATAATTAAAGGCTACCATTTTGTAGCCTTTAATTATTAATTATTTAATTATATATAATTATTAATTATTATTTAATTATTTTCTGCTTTTTGCCAGCCCTCTCTCCTGGCTTTAGCAGACTCTGAGGTGTTCCCTGTCGTTTTAATTAATGACTCAAATTCGGCATAACCTTCCACCTTTGTCATACTTAGCATGTCCGATACCTTTATAGTGGAGTAACTCAGTTAGTAACTCAGTTACTTTTTGGGAGAAGTAACTAGTAACTATAACTAATTACTTTTTCAAAGTAACGTGCCCAACACTGATTATCCAAGATGGACTCAGCCTTACAGCTTTACAGATTATTTTAATATCAATGTTAATAAGGGATATGGGATGATAGCTGGAAGGAAACACGGGATCTTTGCTTGGTTTAAGCAGGAGACTTAGGCTACTTTCACACTGCAGCCTGAAGTGACCCAATTCTGATTTATTTGCCCATATGCAACCTGGATCGGATCTTTTCATGACAGTCTGAACAACACAGATTGGATTTTTTCAAATGCAACCCAGGCCACTTGGATGTGTGGTCCTAATTCCCATATGTATCAGATCTTTTCAAACGCAACCTGTCTCTGTACGGCCTGTATGTCACTGATACTCGACAAACGCCACTATTCTGCATCCTGAAGAAAAACGACCCCTATAACGAACAACAATGGAGAGAGCAGTCAATGGAGAGAAATCTCCAGTTAGAGAATAAAATAAAGATTGCAAAATGCACTGCAGCATTATAATCCATGTTTAATTCAATTCAATTCAATTTTATTTATATAGCGCCAAATCATGAAACATGTCATCTCAAGGCACTTTACAAAGTCAAGTTCAATCATATTATACAGATTGGGTCAGATTATACAGATTGGTCAAAAATTTCCTATATAAGGAAACCAGTTGATTGCATCAAAGTCCCGACAAGCAGCATTCACTCCTGGGGAACCGTAGAGCCACAGGAAGAGTCATCTGCATTGTACATGGCTTTGCTGCAATCCCTCATACTGAGCAAGCATGAAGCGACAGTGGGAAGAAAAACCACCCATTAACGGGAAAAAAAACCTCCGGCAGAACCGGGCTCAGTATGAACGGTCATCTGCCTCGACCGACTGGGGTTACAGAAGACAGAACAGAGACACAACAAGAGAAACAAAAAAGCACAGAAGCACACATTGATCTAGTAATCTGTTCTACATTAGATGGTAGTAGCAGGTGAGCCGTCTTCTCTGGATGATGTCACAGTTAACAGAACGCCAGACCAGGTGTACCTACTATGAAGAGAAAAGAGAGAGAACAGAAAGTTAAAGCAGAAATGACAACACATAATGCATAATTGAAGAACAGGAGAACTCAATATAGTGAGAAAATTAGATCCTGATATACTCCAGTAACCTAAGCCTATAGCAGTAAAACTATAAAGGTAGCTGAGAGTAACATGAGTCACTAGTTATAATTTTTGTCAAAAAGAAAAGTTTTAAGCCTAGTCTTAAAAGTAGACAGGGTGTCTGCCTCACGGACCAAAACTGGGAGTTGGTTCCACAGGAGAGGAGCCTGATAGCTAAAGGATCTGCCTCCCATTCTACTTTTAGAGACTCTAGGAACCACCAGCAGACCTGCGGTCTGAGAGCGAAGTGCTCTGTTAGGAACATACAGGGTAATCAGAGCTCTGATATATGATGGAGCTTGATTATTAAGGGCTTTATACGTTAGAAGAAGAATTTTAAATTCTATTCTTGATTTAACAGGAAGCCAATGAAGGGAAGCTAAAATTGGAGAAATATGATCCCTCTTGTTGATTTTCATCAGAACTCTTGCTGCAGCATTTTGGATCAGCTGAAGGCTTTGAACTGCATTTTGTGGACTTCCTGATAGTAAAGAATTACAATAGTCCAGCCTTGAAGTAACAAATGCATGGACCAGTTTTTCAGCATCGCTCCTGGACAGAATGTTTCTAATTTTGGCGATATTCCGGAGGTGAAAAAAGGAAACTCTGGAAACCTGTTTAATATGGGATTTAAATGACATGTCTTGGTCAAAAATAACACCAAGATTTTTTACTTTATTACCAGAGGCCAGGTTAATGCCACCCAGATTAAGTGATTGGTTAAGAAGTTTATTTTTTGAGGACTCTGGCCCAAAGATTAAAACTTCGGTCTTGTCAGAATTTAGATGCAGGAAATTTAAAGTCATCCAGCTTTTGATGTCATCAAGACATGACTGCAGTCAAAGTAATTGATTGGATTCATCAGGATTTATGGATAAATATAGCTGAGTGTCATCAGCATAACAGTGGAAATTAATCCCATGCTGTCTGGTAATTTTGCCTATCGGAAGCATATATATAGTAAAGAGAATTGGTCCAAGGACTGAACCCTGTGGTACTCCACAGGTGACCCTAGAGTTTGAGGAAGATTTATTATTAACATGAACAAATTGGAATCTGTCTGACAGATAAGATTTAAACCAGCCTAATGCTTTCCCCTTAATCCCTACAGTATGTTCAAGTCTTTGTAGGAGAATATTGTGATCAACTGTATCAAACGCAGCACTGAGATCTAACAGGACAAGTATAGACACAAGTCCATTATCTGAGGCCATGAGAATATCATTAGTGACCTTCACCAGAGCTGTTTCAGTGCTATGATGAGCTCTGAAGCCTGACTGAAACTCCTCAAGTAGGTCATTACTTTGTAAATGTTCACAAAGTTGATTAGCAACTACTTTCTCAAGAATTTTAGATAAGAAAAGAAGATTAGATATAGGTCTGTAATTTACTAACTCATCTTGATCAAGAGAAGGTTTCTTAAGTAAAGGTTTAATAACAGCTACTTTCAAAACCTGTGGTACATATCCATTTACTAAGGATAGATTAATCATGTCTAAAATAGTGCCACTGATCAAAGGGAATATGTCCTTAAACAACTTGGTTGGGATTGGGTCTAACATACAGGTAGAAGGTTTAGATGAAGCTAAAATTTTAGATAGCTCAGAAAGCTCTACTGCTTCTAAACAGTTCAAACACTGCGCAGATTCTAAAGATTCCTCCAATGCTGCCTCACTTACTGAGGACGAGGTAATCATGTTTGGGAGGATGCCAATTATTTTATTTTTAATGGCATCAATTTTATTTATGAAGAATCCCATAAAATCATTACTACTAAGAGCTAAGGGAATGGATGGATCAACAGAGCTGTGGCTCTGGGTAAGTATGGCAACTGTACTAAAGAGAAATCTAGGATTATTTTTATTCTCTTCAATTAATGATGAAAAATATGCTGCTCTAACTCTGCGGAGGGTCTTGTTATACAACAATAGTCTGTCCCTCCAGATTAAGTAGGATTCCTCTTGGTGTGTAGAGCGCCATTTTACTTCTGCAAACACTGAGCACGTTTGATCGCGTCCTCAACTGCACATGCGGGACACTTAAGTTGTATGAATTCAGTTCACACAGGAGATCACAAACAAGTCGCATATATTTGGAAATGTGAACGGCCATGCAATGCATGCCTGCAGTGTGAACGTAGCCTAACTGTAGCAGATTTCATATTAGCCGGGAATTTGCCATTTTCCTGAGTTTCCTGCAGGCGGTCGCAAGGATGTGCAGTATTTCTCTGTACTCACAGACAGGTGTGCTGTGGGAGCCTGCTAGAAAAGGAATGGCTCTAGGTGCCCAGCTAGCTAATGACACATTTAACATCTGTTTTGCCGCTTTGTCCCACTAGCAGAAAGTGTGGGAATTATAGGAATTTGCCACAAGAAATGTAGGCAACAGTGCACTCACCTATGAAGGGTAAAATGTCCGCGGAGAGTCAGTGCGAAGTCTGCCAAGCTCACAGTGTGCGCTTAGTACACCCGAATATGTGAAAGCATTTAGGCAGCCTGGGCCCGGAGTACGAGCCAGCAACAATAAACCTAGTAAGTTAATTCAATATAAAAGTTACCTTTACTTTGACCTTATGTTAGAAACAGGGCAGTGTAGTCCAACTACTCTGTCCTACCGACAGAGATGGATAGCTCTCTCTCTCAGGAGAGAGCTGTGTAGGTGAAGGGGCGGAATGATATAACACACTTAGGAAGAATATTTAGTCCGCTTTATAATCCAGTGCACCTTATATGTGAACAAAGACACACAAAGACACGTTAATTCACTGTGCGCCTTTTAATCCAGTATGCCTTATGGTCCGAAAAATACGGTATATTGTGGACGTGACCAAGCTGACCCATTTACCTGTATTCAGTCATTCTGTCCAAGTATGTCAGCCTTTGAGTACCCATTGGCCGTGAGTCTGTGTTCCCATTAACTGCTTTCCGCATCTCCAGTATCTGTAATCTCCTAATTCTGAACAAAAAGATGACCATCCAGTTTGCAATTCTGGGCTCAATTGTCAAAGAAACGTCAAAAAAAAGTATTTTCTCAGCACCAAGAACAAGATTTGGGTCATTCTTTCTTTAAAACGCTTTCTGTATGTATTTTTAATCCATTAATTTAAACCAGAGGTTGGTGCACCAAAGTTTGCATTAAATATGTTATTGGATCGATGTGGTCCTATTCACTATGAAATTAAAGAGAAAAGTGTGGTTGCTAGTAGATGAATACTCTTTGTTACACCTAACATTTTCAACTGTAAGAAAAGTTTAACTTGTGTGTAAAAATGTTTGCCTTAATTAGAAGTAAAACAGTTTATCTGCATCGACCACTTGTGCTGGTGGACCAAATCATTCTTGAACTGCATTTAGTTGCCACACAAAATCAAAGCAGGGGTTACAAACATCTTCCAAGTCACACTTTGGACAATCTTGTGCTAAAGAATCTTAATCTGGCTTTTGTTTTGAGGCATTTATTGCTTCCACATAAATGATTTATGTGGAAGATTTTATTCCTTCATACCTCTTCATAATAGATTTGCATGAGATGATCCAGACCGTAATATCTGAAATGTCACAATAACTCTTATAGCTCTTCTTAGCCAAGGATAGAAGAATGCATAAATCAGAGGGTTGAGACAGGAATTAAAATAAAATACACATAATACAATGGTAGTGGATAAGGTGTTGTATGTAGTGTTTTGGCCAATAAAATGAACACAGTAATATGGGCACAGACATACCAGAAACATAACCACAACGACACCTAAAGACACAGCTGCTTTTATCTCTGATTTGCAAATTCTTACTTTACTGGAATGCTGGTAGGTTACAGACGAAATTTGGGACTTCATGGCTTGAACCTGGGACACAACCACTATAAATACTCTCAGATAAAGAACTATTATGACAATAACAGGAATAATTAAGACAAAAATAACATCCACAATGTATTCATTTAAACCAGCAATAATCACACATTCCCCATAGCAGGAATTGAATTTGCCTGGGTTTTTAAAATTATTTCTCAAAAACACAACGACATAGAACAGACAACTAATCCAGCACACTAAAACACATATTTGAGCCCTTTTTTGGGTGACTTTGTAGCGATATTGGAGAGGATTACAAATAGCCAAATAACGGTCAATTGAAATCAGCACCATGTTTCCTACTGACATAGAGGTAATAATTATATCCAACACATAATACAGAAGACACATAAGGTCCCCAAGATACCAGCAGCCGTCCAGAATCATAATTTGAAAAGAAAGTAGAAGACCCACACAAAAGTCTGACACAGCCAGAGAGAGAATAAAAAAGTTGGTGGGACTGTGAAGCTGCCTGAAAAAGTAGAACAAACCAGTTACATGCGTCAGGATTTTTGTAGAAAACGATGATCCTACAATAATCCAGATGAAACCACTGAAAACTCTAAAACATTACATTTTAACAATTTCCTATATATTCATGATGCTTTTGGTTATTAATGTAGATAATGCAGTGAAAAAGAAACTTGTAATGCCTTTCACAGTTTCCTAATTTAAAATTAAAGCAAAATGTCACCTGAAATGAGAGATGGAAATGATAACCAGCAGGTTTAGAGACACAGTGACAAGAGAAACTAAACACAATATGAAGGAAATAAGTAAAGTTTCAGCATAAGAATTCTGTAGCTTTTTACAGGAGGAGTTGAAAAGTTTTGGGAAGCAGAATTCATCATCCTCCATCATTAGGGCTAAGGAAAGAGCAGCTGAACTCTGAGGGCTTTTTCTCTCAAACCTTGTATATGTAAATTATCATGTCCATGTGACATAGTACGTTGGGAATCTAAGGCCCTCCTTTTTTACCAAGAATATGATTTAAAGAATATGAATAAAAATGTAAATATGAAACAATAAAAAAAACTCTAATGAGTTAGAGGCTTTGTATTTGATTAATTGCATTTTTATCAAATGTTTACGTAGGCAATAGTTTGGTTAAAAACCTCACATTTCAATTCAATTTTCATTATTTGGGCTACAATTCAATTCCATATTGGTGTGACTCAATAGTCATTTATAAGTTTCTATGCTGATTTATTTTGTAATAAGTAAAAGTTCACAAATCGTACCTGTCTGTCCATTTTATTGTACATATTTATATTTTAAGATATTTATTTATTTATTCTCCATATGAACAGCCATAGTATACCTGTGCAAATATTATTAATTATGAATATAGAGTACAAATGTGAAAACATAGCAGGACTGTACATTAAAGTGCAATTAAACCTACAATATTTTCTTTTTCTCCTACAAACTGGGACAATTCACATCATTTTTGAATAACACATCTGAAAATAAAGTATTAGCAGATTGATAGTTGTGGTTCAGATAGAGAGCAAATGTTTCAAACATTATTACAGCACTCAGCGCTGGACTGGGGTGAGAAGTTACCTGGGAGTTCCTAACAGACTGGCCCATTTTCAACAAGTAGTTTGAAATTTAAATGAAAAACATAGGCCTATGTAGAGATGCAATCAAAAATATTCAACCCCTTAAGCCCCTTTATTGACACATATTTGAGTCATTCTGTCAACAAAAGTTGACCTAACTTTGAAGTGCAAATGAAAAATGGAGTATTATTCAACACCCAACTTTTGTACAGTACTTTGTGGAGCATCCTTACCAATTATATATATATATATATATATATATATATATATATATATATATATATATATATAGATATATAGATATATAGATAGATAGATAAAGGAAGGATATAACAAAACCTCAAAATTTCTTGCCTTTGCAGCAAAATAACTTGCCTACCTTGAACCTGAACTGCAAAGCTGCTGTATTTATAAACCCATATATTTCAGTATATCAGTAACCTCTCTAGAAACTATTTCCTGCTACACTATAATCGTATGACTCTCCAGCATTTTACCAAACCTTTCTTAAGTTAATCTTTATTACAAACCAGAAATGTTTAAATATGTTGCTGCTTTTTCCTGTAAGGCTTTTTTTTAATCTCAAGCCTGACTGGAGTGTAGGAGAGGTAGAATAGAGAATGTGTTGGAGGCACCAGGGCACTGCGGAGCATGTTGTGTGAATAGAGGGCATAGTACGACAGGACCTCCACAGGCTGAACCACTGGCCCACTGGGGAAATCCCTGTATGCCAGTCTGTCACTGTAATAACACTGCAGTAAAGTCATTTACCTTTTGTACATTTGTGTTATCTGGCTTTCACCCATACATTGCAAATAACTCGAAACTCATTCATGAACCCAGTGGCCTGGGGAACTGATTGATTCACAGTGATTTTCTGAATCAATAATGAACTGGGAAGAATAAATTGTAATACATTGATGAATTGATCATTTTGCACACTCATAGTAGGCAATATTTTTTAGTCCTGCTAAATTTAATTTGTGACTTAATAAACAGAATGCATAAAACTTGTATTATAATATGCAGTAAATCACACCTAATTTACTGGAGATGTAACCCTGTGTCTTTGCTTTCACACAGAGGTGCATTCAATTAGACAGGTACAGATGCCATAATTGAGGATGTCTTAAATAAACACCAGCTTACTGTATTTTTCGGACTGTAAGGTGCACCGGATTATAAGGCGGACCATCAATTAACGTGTCTATGTGTGTCTTTGATCACATATAAGACGGACTAGATTATAAAGCGCACTGCATGTATTACACACTTGTGATATTACACAATGCACAAGTGTGTAATATCACTCCGTCCCACTGGTAGAGTGACCAGATGTCCCTGATTCCGGAGACAGTACCCATTTTGGATAACCTGTCCCCGGCAAAAGCTGTCCCCGGAAATGTCCCCGATTTCAGTATATCATGATGGAGTAAAAATGTTTAGCGCAACAAGAGTTATTTACCCGGTCTTGCCGCTGTCCCAATGTAGAAGAGCTTTGCCTAACGCACCTTCCCCGACCCGTCGTCATTGCAGCTCAGACAAAACAGACCAACCCCCAGGCAGAGATTCTGCGCTCAGGAAAATCAGAGACGTCCCCAGTTTTCATTAGAGAAATCAAATCTGGTCACCTTACAAAGCTCTCTCATGAGAGGGAGAGCTATCCTTCTCTGTGGAGGACAGGGTAGTTGGACGACACTGCCCTGTTTCTAACATAAGAACCAAATAAACTTAGCTTTGATATTGAATTAACTTACTTGGTTTATTGTTGCTAGCGCTTACACCGGGCACGGGCTGCCTTACATGAATGCACTTCTAATTTAGACATTACAGTCAGGCGGTCTTGTAGTCTGCTCAGCGGTTCTGTTACGGGCCGATCAGGTAGTGACAGAGTGTATCGTAATGCTCTGAATATCCATTGAGCGGAGCGACTTTGTTGCTAACCAAAGTTGTACTTACACATTTTAACAGATGTTTTAGCGCATTGTTCCACATAAAATCAGTAAATAAGCCCAACAATAATCATATATAAGGTGCACTGGATTATAAGGCTCAGCATCAATTTCTGAGAAAATTTAAGGATTTTAAGTGCGCCTTATATTCCGATCAATATGGTACACATATTAAAACACACATGTATATAGAAGAATAGCATAGAAATACCTTTGCTGTCCCAGAATGGGGATACCCGGATATCACAGTGGCAAGAACACATATGCCAGGCAGGATGCCTGGTTACACACTAGATTAGGCAAAGGCAAGGCAAGGCAAATTTATTTATATAGCAAAATTTAGTACAAAGACAATGCAAAGTGCTTTACATGATTAAAATATAGCAAAATCAAACAGAATAAAAGCAAATAGGAATAAAATGTAGATAGAAAATAGAACATTAAAAAAACACTAGTGGTGTTTCAGTTAACTAGAAAAGTTGAAGGCAATCCTAAACAAATGTGTTTTTAATCTTGATTTAAAGGAACTCTTTCCGCACCTTTACAGTTTTCTGGAAGTTTGTTCCAGATAAGTGGAGCATAGGAACTAAATGCTGCTTCTCCGTGTTTGGTTCTGGTTCTGGGTATGCAGAGCAGGCTGGTAATTAAGTGATTAAGTAATTTGAATAAAGAAGCTAATTTAAAGTTAGGTTCTAAAGCAAAAGAGAATGAACATATCAGGAAAAAAGAAAATGCAGTATTATTCATTGATAATTTGGTATTCTCAGATGAAAATGTGCATATTAAAGGACCTATAAGTAAGATATTTACTGTAAAATCAACCTAAATCATTATTTGTCACCTGGGATGGAAGTAAAATTCCCTATAAACAATCGGTCCTCTCCATCAGCAATGTTTGGTCGTGTTTCTTTTCCTTTTAAACCTAGAGGTGCGGCCTGGAACATTTTCGGTTGAGAGCGTATCCCGTGTTTACTTCCTGGCTCCTGAGCCTATCAAAAGAGAGTTCCCAGGGTTTCCAAAACAGCATTTGGTCTTTTATCTTGGCAAAAGAGCAGTAAGTAAGAGAAGTAGACCAGGGGCCCGTTCTTTGTACGTCGCTAACTCAGTTAGCTGGATTTGATTGTTGACGATTTGGCATGATCTCGGATCATTTGGTTCTTCGAAACTCATCTTGGACTTGCTGTCATAGCAACATGTGCGCCAGCTTAAGCCTGCTCGAGAGCAGGCTTATTTCATGTAAACAGGATTAGTTTGCAGCTGTATAACCTGTTGCGGAAGGTGCAAGAATAATTTCAGAGCTTATTAATCATGTATTGCGCAATAGACAGGATCCTTTAGCGCAGCACGACAGTGTAATTGTAGAGAGATTTTTCTTGGTGGCTGTTATAAACAGACAAACACATCATTTAACAGTGGCTTTTAAAGAGGAAAAAGTGGTGTTAGAGTCATAAATAGAAAATATTTAAGTTATTTGTATGATGGTTTGCTTTTTATTTTTATCATATTCAGTAAGAAGATTTGTTCAGGCCATTTTATTATGAAGTTTAGTTTTACTTTGAAAGGTTTGCTTCCTGTTGAGCCGTATAATGTATTAGAAAAACTATGCATGGATTATCTAGACACGGAGCAATACAGTTTTACCGTGCAAACTGTGTATGACTTGGAAAAGAAAGAACTTTTTGTTGTTTTAAGATTTATTTGTTGTTGAAATTCCCAGTTTGCACGTGTCCTTCACTTCCAGTGTCTGAGGAATGACACCGAAATTTGGATCTCCTGACATAACAAGTGCCTTTTTAAAATAAAGTATAATAATTAAAGGCTACCATTTTGTAGAATATTCTTGTATTTCACTTTTACTTGTCCTCATATTCTAGTGGGTCCCATGGAGGCTCTGACATAAAATAAAAAAGTCAATATGAAATTATAAAAATGCAAAAATTCATACTGTAGAAAGTGATAGAAACGTCTACCATGGACAGTATTTACGCATTAATTTGTCTGCTTTTTGCCAGCCCTCTCTCCTGGCTTTAGCAGACTCTGAGGTGTTCCCTGTCGTTTTAATTAATGACTCAAATTCGGCATAACCTTCCATTAAAAGCTCGTGTTCTGCTTTGGAGAAAAACTGTGGGCGTTCTTTGGCCATGCTGAACAGCCAATAGCATCGTTGCTGATCATTGTTTCTACTATCGATACATTTCCCCTTTTAAACAAACCCATGAACGTGCAGTCATCTCAGATAACTCAATCCAGCCATACTAATCATGAACAACAGGTGTGTTTGAAGAACCCAATTAGCCGCATCAGGATTAGCCGGATGAAATCATCTTGGATGTCTCATTTGATCTCCGTTTTAAGCAACGTACGAAGAACGGACCCCAGAAATAGAACAGAATACAACATCACATATCTATCCTATGTTGTGGAAATATATAATCAGTTTTTGTGTTAGTCATGTATTTTTCTTAAAGCAGTAAGAGATACCCATGTTTTAAAGGGGAAGTCCGGTCAACAAGGAAAAATCAGTGGCTCATTAGCTATAACTACAACAAATATGTTTGTGGTTACATTACATTTGTAACATTACAAACATTACATATTTGGCCATTACTGCCCAAATATGGGCAGTAATGGCCGCCTGACATCACATCCTGTGACGTCTTTGTGCGGGGAGGCACTGCACTTTACTAGCTAAATCAATAGGAGCTGTTGTACACAGCTGCGATTAACAACAATTATTTTGGATTTCCAGAGGACTTCACCATTGAAATTCGCGAGAGCTATTGTTGAAGCAACAATGCCCACGTGCATGGCAGTTGGATGTAACAATACATAGGGTAAAAGTGGAAAAAACATTAGTTTTTTCACTTTTCCCATTCATGAGCCACCGCTTTTTTTTTGTTGGAATACCTACCTGAAGAGAGAGGATTTGCCATCTAACTTCTGGCCAAAGAGAAACAACGTCATATGCAGCCAACATTTAGAAGAAGAATGTTTTGAACATGACGTGAGAGTGTGGATTTTCGGTAGGTAATTCTTTTTTTAATGTAGAATTTGCTGAAACATTTGTTTACCGACCAGAGCGGCGGAGGGATACGACACACTTAGAAAGCATGCTTACTGCTGCGAAGCCCACTTATTTTATGCAACTTTGGTCTTATTTTTTCTAAAGTCACTTGTGAATTTCATAAGTTGTGGGTTGCAGTTTTTTGGGCCTTGTTTCTGAAAGTGAAGTCGATTGTTTGGGGTCTAAACTAAGTGACGCCAAAATATCCCTCCGCCACATAACGCACTGCGGCTCATCCTGACAGCAGCAGAGAGAAAACTCTGAAAGAGCCGCTCTGCCAGTATTTTCTGCAGTTTACAGTTGCAATAACTGATAACTGCTGAAAGTAGACTAGGCGGTGCAGATCACCATTTTGAGCAGAAATTGGTTCTAACAATGAGTTTTATACTCATCTTCTAACATTGCAGAACCTAACTCATAAACCGTACTTTAATTCAATTCAATTCAATTCAATTCAATTTTATTTATATAGCGCCAAATCATGAAACATGTCATCTCAAGGCACTTTACAAAGTCAAGTTCAATCATATTATACAGATTGGGTCAGATTATACAGATTGGTCAAAAATGTCCTATATAAGGAAACCAGTTGATTGCATCAAAGTCCCGACAAGCAGCATTCACTCCTGGGGAGTGAATGCTTATTTGTTGTCTTTTTATGTCCCTAAAGTGTAAAATTAGTATTAATTTAAATTGAAATGCTTAATACCATGTCTATATTTGTTCAAAGGGTTAAAAATTTTTTTGGCATGAAAACGGATATTTATTTACAAGGGGACAGATAGGGCATTAGGACTTGCTCTACAGCCAATTCCGCACAGTGACGTCACAAACTGGGAGATGGCAGTAATGTTCTTCACCAAGATGGCTGCCCCCATAAAAGGACCTTCAAATGAAAATTACTCTTAATTCCGTCCGTCCGTCCGTCTTCTTCCGCTTATCCGGGGTCGCGGGGGTAGCAGCTTCAGTAGGGAGGCCCAGACATCCCTCTCCCCGGCCACTTGGGCCAGCTCCTCCGGGGGAATCCCAAGGCGTTCCCAGGCCAGCCGGGAGACATAGTCCCTCCAGCGTGTTCTGGGTCTTCCCCTGGGCCTCTTCCCGGTGGGATGCGCCCGGAACACCTGACCAGGGAGGCGTCCAGGAGGCATCTTGACCAGATGCCCGAGCCACCTCAACTGGCTCCTCTCGATGTGGAGGAGCAGCGGCTCTACTCTGAGTCCTCCCCGGATGACTGAGCTCCTCACCCTATCTCTAAGGGAGAGCCCAGACACACTACGGAGAAAACTCATTTCGGCCGCTTGTATCCGGGATCTCGTTCTTTCGGTCACGACCCAAAGCTTGTGACCATAGTTGAGGGTAGGAACGTAGATCGACCGGTAAATCGAGAGCTTTGCCTTTTGGCTCAACCCTCTCTCTTCACCACAACGGATCGGTACAGTGCCCGCTTCACAGCAGACGCTGCACCAATCCGCCTGTCGATCTCAATTCAATTCAATTCAATTCAATTTTATTTATATAGCGCCAAATCATGAAACATGTCATCTCAAGGCACTTTACAAAGTCAAGTTCAATCATATTATACAGATTTGGTCAGATTATACAGATTGGTCAAAAATGTCCTATATAAGGAAACCAGTTGATTGCATCAAAGTCACGACAAGCAGCATTCACTCCTGGGGAAGCGTAGAGCTACAGGGAGAGTCGTCTGCATTGTCCATGGCTTTGCTGCAATCCCTCATACTGAGCAAGCATGAAGCGACAGTGGGAAGAAAAACCACCCATTAACGGGAAGGAAAAACCTCCGGCAGAACCGGGCTCAGTATGAACGGTCATCTGCCTCGACCGACTGGGGGTTACAGAAGACAGAACAGAGACACAACAAGAGAGACAAAAAAGCACAGAAGCACACATTGATCTAGTAATCTGTTCTACATTAGATGGAAGTAGCGGGTGAGCCGTCTTCTCTGGATGATGTCACAGTTAACAGAACGCCAGACCAGGTGTACCTACTATGAAGAAAAAGAGAGAGAGCAAAAGTTAAAAGCTGAAATTACGACAGTCATTTCAATGTAATACAATGCAAAACTGGAGAACAGTAGACTGAAGAACAGTAGAAATCAGTAGAGTGAGAAAATTAGACCCTGATGTCCTCCAGCAGCCTAGGCCTATCACAGCACAACTATAGAGATAGCTCAGGCGTTTCAGTGAGAGCTGTAGATCACGCCCTGATGAAGCCAATAGGACCACGTCATCCGCGAATAGCAGAGGCGCAATCCTAAGGCCACCAAAACGGATCCCCTCAACACCTTGGCTGCGCCTACAAATTCTGTCCATAAAAGTTATGAACAGAATCGGTGACAAAGTGCAACCTTGGCGGAGTCCAACTCTCACCGTAAACGAGTCCGACTTTCTGCCGGCAATGCGGACCAGACTCTGACACCGGTCGTACAGAGACCTGACAGCCCTTATTAAAGGGTCCGGTACTCCATACTCCCGGAGTACCCCCCACAGGATCCCTCGAGGGACACGGTCGAATGCCTTCTCCAGATCCACAAAGCACATGTAGACTGGTTGGGCAAACTCCCATGCCCCCTCCAGAATCCTGCTGAGGGTATAGAGCTGGTCCAGTGTTCCACAGCCAGGACGAAAACCACACTGCTCCTCCTGAATCTGAGATTTGACTATCCGACGGACCCTCCTTTCCAGAACCCCTGAATAGACCTTACCAGGGAGGCTTAAGAGTGTGATTCCTCTGTAGTTGGAACACACCCTCCGGTCCCCCTTTTTGAAAAGGGGAACCACCACCCCAGTCTGCCATACTCTTAATTAAAAAAGCTTATTATTTATTGAACAGTATATAATAATTTTATATTTAAAGCACTTTCAGCAGTTTGAATTCTGATTTTGACCGGACTTCTCCTTTAAATAATGGAGGGTCTCGTTTCGCCCGCCCGCCCTGGAAATTTTGGTTTTGGCCCTAGGGGGGTAAATGGTAAATGGACTGAACTTATATAGCGCATTTCCAGTCATGCTGACCACCCAAAGGGGTGTAGAGGCTGAGTGTGTGCGTGGACCTCCCCCCGCCCCACCCCGTCACTCCATGAGGTATTTGGCAGACACGCACTTACAAAAGGGCGGAATCCATATTTTACTGCATGAGCTTTAGGATAAAGTTGTCAAGTTGTGTGTCTCCCCTTGGAATTCCAATTGTAATAAATATATGTGAATTTCAAGTGTTTTGTCTCTGATAATTGTTTTTTTTCCCTTTGCTGCCAAATTAGTGTAGTGAATGAGACCCGGATATGGTGGTAAGTGGAAGAATTTTTTGAATTTGGGAGTCAAGCAGGAAATCATTGTACAGCATCACAGGGTCGACCGGGAAATAAGGTAAGGGTATTTTGCTCTCCTATTGGATTAGACTTAGACTAAATCCAGTGGTGCTGTGGATGAAAAACTGTCTTCTCAAAATATCAGAGACAAAACCATGAGTAATTAGAATGAGAGGGTAGAACGAAATTTATGTTGAAACTGAGGAAAGGCTGAATAGGATTTATGTTTATCTCTATGTCCAAAACTTAAAATAAAATAGGATAAAAACTCTACTAAAATGTAAGTGTCAGGTTTGGCTGAGATGAACTGAACTCACACCACACACACAAAGCTCCGTTTTAAGAAAGTTTATTAAAGGGAGGATGGGTTGAGGGAGGAGGTGAGCCAGAGTCAATACCAGGACGGAGCATGTGGAAGATGAATGCTGGTGCCGGAGAACAGGAGGGACTGAACGACTGGTGGTCGCTGGAGCGCTGTGGACGCTGCGCCGCAGAAACAGGTAGCCTCCAGAGAAGGCTAGAGAGTCCTGTCACAGGGGAGACGAGATTAATCCAACAGAGGGTGAAAAGCCTTACTTGACGCTGGGAGGTAGCGGGTTGACACGGGGAACTCTGGAGCTCAGCCAAACGTGGGAAGATCTTTGGCTGGAAAGCAACAAAAGATTAAAACTCAAGAAGACATAGGAATATCTCTTACTGAGCATCAGGTGATTGAAGACGAACCAGGAGGGAAGTGAAGGCGGAGTGAAGCTTAAGTAGGGAGGCTGGCAGGTGGAGTGGATTCTGTCTGATTTAAAGCCTAACGTGTGTGACTGATTACTGGAGGAGGAGAGGGTAAGCTGAGTGAGAGGATGATGAACTGAAAACTCATAGAACAAGAAGCAAGACCAAAACTAAACCCTGACAATAAGTAAAGACATAAAATAGGAAATAGAAATAGAAAGTTTGTTCTCAGGTTTGCTTATCTCAACTCCGGGCTGACGGGTGCAGGTAACATTAGGGCCGGGGATGGGTGTTACCCCTTTTTTTGAGAGTCTGGGACTCTCAAAAGAAGCAGGGAATAGCAGCCAAGACATTGTAAAACATACTTAAAGTTGAGACTAAGACAGCCAAAATGCTTAAATGATAAGGTTGTGAATAAAAGAGTTTTAAATGGATCCCAGAGAGACAATCTGGGTTGTTTCTCAGCTCCAGAATAGGGCTCTTGAGCACAGCGGTTAGACTAGGAGAGATTAAGAAAAGAAGAAAGTTCCGCTGAATGGAGAGATCGAAGAGGGCCTTCCTTGTGCGCCAGCTGTCTGTCTTGGATGTTGTCTTTGTCATGTTTTGTCCAACGTATTGTCTCGGTTAAAATGGGATCCATTGTGGTTGCATGAGTGAGAGAGAGAGGGCCGCTGTCCCTCTGAATCCGCGGCGATTGAGAGGGACAGTGGGGAGTGTGCGTGTGTATGTGTGGCTGAGAATTGCACCGCTTGTGAGTGTGTGGTATTTGCGGTGGAAAGTTACTGTGGGGAGTTGATTTTATTTTTGAGGAATAAGTAAGAAAGTGATCATCATGGAAGGAAAATTTGACCAGAATATTGATGATAGTGAATAAGGCCGTGCGCCCTGGAAATCATTGGGAGAACAGGTCGAAGCATTAATGAGTTTTGTTGAAACGGATGAAAATTTGAACAAAAGGACACAGTCTGAGTGAAAACAAAAGCTCGTGGAGGCAGTTACAATGGAGGAAAAATGGTTGGAGCACAGTGAGCCATTAATATTTAGTAAAATAATTTGTTAAAATAAGAGAGAGGTTAGAAGTTGGGAGAAACTGTTGGTTATTTGGCAGAGAATTAAAAAAATGTTTGGAAGAAAATGAAAAAGAAATACAATCCCCACACTGCCTGGCAGATCTCCACCCCATACGTGTTGAACATGCCCCTCTCCGGACTTTATCCATTCCTGGACATATTGGGTGAAGAGTTAAGGGTAGAATCAGTTCCTGGCTACACCCCCAGAAACAACACATTTTTAGACCGACCAGCCACATGTGTCGTCCATTACTCCATCTACAGCCCCAACCGTTGACATCAGGCGAACCATTTCTCACTCGGGCATATTGCAAGAACCGGTCTCAGGAAATTGATACGCCCCACCTGAGGCTTAGTGTGCACCCACCCCTCAGTTGACGAAAGCAGGCGCTGAGGACCACATGGTGAGACTCAGAGAAATATCATCCTCTAGGGACAGTACTTTTGTATGTTTGGATAAGAGTCACCAATCAGAAGACTTAAACGGGGTTGAGCAAAACAATGCAGGAACTAGACAACCAAAAGCTTCTGCTGATTGTAATTCTAGGAACCACCAGTCAGCATAACCAGAGGTTTAAGTTAAAATGGAGCTTAAAGGCGCTTGGCAAAAAGACAACACTGCTGATTTGATAGATTTTATCAGCACTACATCTAGTCATATGTCAGTTTTGGAGTTATCCTCAGATGGAGTAGCTGCTGTTGAAGAATTTCCGACAAATGTCACTGGTTTGAATCATTTTATTACAGAAGTTGAAATTGCAGAGCGGCAGAGATCAGCAGTAATAGAATGTATGAGGAGAGATTTAAAGGAGAGATTCCAAAGTATCCATTCTATGCATCACACTAGGGTGCAGATCCCTTTGTTACAACATACTTTAGGGGCAGAGAAATATGTTCTTTATTCATTAGGCGCCTGCCATAGCATTTGCAATGCAAACGCATGGCTAGGGCTTATTACTCTGCACCTAATAAGGGTTTCTTTATTAGGCGACTGCCATGCAAATGCATGGGCAGTGCCTATTACTATGCACTTAATAAGGGTTTCTTTATTTTTATTTTTAGGCCCCCGCCTATGCATTGAAAATGCATGGAGCCTAATACTATCCACCTAATAAGGGTCCATCACCGTTAATACAGGCCGAACCGTAGGGTCTACCCCCACATACTATACATCAAAACGTTCATCTCGACACCGTGAAGCGGGCTTTTTGTACTTGACACCATTTCCAGTTACCCTGGCCACAAAATTAAACAAAAAACACTTCTTTAACACAGTTAACCTCTCCATAATTCCGAGCTATGCATGGCACTGGTCTTTGGTACAGTGGGTTAGGTGTTTCACTGCCAGTCAAGAAGTTGCAGTATCGCAACCCGGTGTAGTATTACAATTTTATTCAACATTTAATTTTCCTTTGGGTTTAAATCAATACGTTTCACCATTTATTGATGTCTTTAATATTTTTTTCACAAATTTTATTTTTTCATGCTACATTGAAGTATTTAGTCATGTTTTAATAACACCAATTTCCCATGGTGCTTCGACGCACACCTCTTTGACTGTCGGCTGTTGGCAATTGGCTCATTAGCTGCGTCTCAGATCGAAATACAGAGTTTGCAGCTTTGTAGCCTTTGTAACCTCCCATAACATTTGGCGTAAACGAACAAGATCTCCGACAGACGAGCGGGGGAGTCCGAAGACAGGAGCTGCTTTGGCCAGCCCGGAGAGGTTATCTGGCCTCTGGTACCCCGAATGGACTTTCAAGGGACGTGGAGGAGCTTCTGGTCTCGGAGCATCTCTGGGCGTCGGCGCGAAGATCCGAACCTTTCTTTCATGAGACGGTAAGGGGATTATTTTCCAGCTCTTTTAAAAACAAACGCAATTGCTCAAAAATGCTTGCAAGCTTTTAAAATTTAAACCCCATTTTAAAGAATACCTCAAGAAATTTTAAAGTTTAAAACTGTAAACCTAAAAGGTAGTAAAAGTAAAAACCGGTAGAAATAATTAATTATATTTATATAAAACAGGATTCGCAATACAGAACAGTGACTAAGGTTTTAACATTAAAGTAAAATTCAAAATTTAATTAAAATACATCTTCAGCTGAAATGCGCACTCTCATGCTGGGAGGAGGAGGGGCAGAGTGATTTTCACCTGGAGAACGGGTGACCGGCTGAGCAGTTTGCAGCTGGTCAAATAATGTCCTCTTGTCTTGGTTTTGTACAAGAGGCTGTCCACTTCTGTTGTGAATAAAAGCGGCAGGGATGCTTAAGTCCTTGACTGTTGCGGAGACGTTTGCAGCTTTGATAAGTGGGGACCCCGACCATTATACCAAAAAGCCAACCATCAGATGTGAGGCCTTTCATTTTAGTTGGTCGATCGTGCTAAGGACAAGTAGAAAATAATAAAAACAAAAAAAGGATAAAATAAATAAAAACAAACAAAAAGTCTGGATGCAGAAGAGTCCGTGTAATGGGTAAAAGGCAGATTTCTCAGGGTCCAGCCTTGCCCCAGGGTGGGACGTTCGATTTCATGCTGAAAAAGTAGGGGCCCAGAAGCATGACATGCATAAATGATTTGAAATGATTTGATTAAACATGGACATTTCTCACATAGGAGTTATTATTATTATTACTATTATTTTATTTTATTGCAGTACTCCTACTAAATAATAAAAATAAAATTAAGAGAAAAAAAGAAAAGCAAAAATTGAATAAAATTAATAAAAAACAGAAAACGGAAACGGAACTAAAAGGACGTTGCACCGGGGAAGCGTTTACAGGGGGACTGACAAGAGACATTTCCGTTATGGGTAAAAGTGTTCTGAACTGCTAATAACGAAGTATAACTTTCAAAAATGGGTAAGCGTCCAGGTGTCTGCGAGACAAAGAGTTGTGTTCTTGCGGGACTGAAGCGTAAAACCGTGTGTGGACGAAACATTTGGGGGTCGTAGCCAGCGCACGCTCTCCCCTTTTTAAACCAAGCGGGAACTTAACGCGTTGAAAACATCTTTCGGCGTTGCCATAGACGTTTAAAAAATATGAAAAACACAGATCTGTGTAAGATAGTGAAAAAGCAGGCCTGCACGTGTTTGTCTGAATGTCATCGTTTGTATGTAACTGTACGTATGTATGTATCGTATGTAAATAAACGTTCATCTGTGTGAATTAATTCGGGGTAAAAGTAATGTTCATGGTTTCAGAATGTTCATTTGTTTTGGGAGAACTGCAGCTCCGTAATTCAAATGACATTTTAAACATGGACTATGTTAACAAAAACGTAAAGGAAAAGAGATACCTCAATATTAAAGTTTTTTTTTAACATTAAATATCAGGACCAAATTAAATTGATACACGGAGAGATTAACATGGCTTGAACAAAAATATTTCAGCTTTGTTAGAAAATTGGAACTGGTAATTGTCAAGGTTTTGTTTACCGATGAACTCAGGACGCACACACGGGACTAAAAGTTTGAGTCTTTATTGAAGGAAGTATACTGGGTGGTGAGTGATGAAGACCGGAGGTTCAGGACTGCAGAAGGTCAGGGATGAATGTGATGGCAAGAGCTGACGGCCCGGAGACAGATAGTCCACACTAGCTAGGTGCTTTTCGGCTAGCAGGCCTCATAGCACTCTGGGCGGCTAGTCAGGTTAGCAGAACTTGGGAGACACCAGGGCGCAGAGCTGAGCTTCTCCAGGGCGGCTAGTCAGGTTAGCAGAACTTGGGAGACACCAGGGCACAGAGCTGAGCTTCTCCAGGGCGGCTAGTCAGGTTAGCAGAACTTGGGAGACACCAGGGCACAGAGCTGAGCTTCTCCAGGGCGGCTAGTCAGGTTAGCAGAACCTTGGAGACACCAGGACACAGAGCAGAACTTCTCCAGGGACAAACAGCAGAGTATCAGTCAAGAGAAACTGGCAGGACTAACCTTAAACAAGAAAAACAATTCTTCTGAGGCAAAAACGGGGACTGGCATGGAGAGGTGTGGAATGATGACGGCCCAGTGCTGAACTGAAGACAGAGGGAGGTTTAAATAGAGCAGTAACAGGTGAAACAAGGGTCTGACTAATTAACTGGTAAATGATTATCAGGTGTGACTGACTGCTGAGGAGGTGAAGTGAAAATTGACAGAAAATAACTGATGACTGAAAACTAACAATAAATAAAGTCAAACCTAACCCAAAAGAGATGAAAAAATTAAAGTAACAGAAAAACAAAGCCAAACCAAAACTCAACCATGACAGTAATAAGCTTTAAATAAGCTTGTTAAGTTTACTGTTTTACAAATTTAGGCTGAGATCCTATCACTTGTTTTTCAGCCCTAAAGTAATTTAAAATTACTGAGATCTCATTTCTTATAATAATAATGATTCATCACAAACCAGTCCATGTGAAAGAAGTTTAGATATACATGATTTTTGATTTTAAATAGATGAGAAAAACTGTGCTTTGAACAAACTGTATGGAACTAAATATTAATTGCTTTCCTAAGGGTTTTCTAATCATTTATTTTATTTATTTTTACTTGGGATTTGAATGCAACTAATGAGACATTTTTAAAAGCGTCAAAATATCAGAAGGCCACGTTGCACGCGTCAACAGTTACAAAATCATCTGATGTTATTAGTTATGCTGAACTGAGGTGAACCTCAGAGGGACAGTTTAACCTGAGAGGGACAATAGATATGATAAACAAATTTGACCATGATGTAAACATCTGAATGTTTATGGCAAGGCTGGGTCTGTGTGTTCTGGCCTGGGAGCAGAACACCTTTCTGCCAACAGAAGACTCTGAGAAGACAGTGCTAGCAGTGCGGTAAGGAGTCATAATCAGATTTGGACACTAAATTATACTTAGTTTTAACCAAGCCAGGAGATCTTCCAGCTGGAAAGGTGGTGTCTTAAAGATGTTTGTTGCTTTCTGCTATTAACAGCTCTATCTTTCTGCTTCTTTTTCTTTCTAAAGAAACCTGGTCAATATGATAGGAATGTGCTAACATGGAGATTTAGTCTCATTTTAGACATTCTCGGATGCGAGAGAGTGCAGAAACAGTGCCGCAGTGCCATGGGGGCTGATCCTTGGGTCAAGGACTAAAGGTGATGTCATTGAATTCAGCCTGATCCAGTTTTGAGTTTTATTTTGTCAGAGATTTATTTTTTTCTATCCTTTTATTTATTTTATGTTTGTCATGTTAGAGGGAACACTGTAGTTAAAATGTTTGTGACTGCTTTGCTGTAATTTCTTTTCAACCAATGGAGCGTTTCTTTGGCAAAAAATGCTGGCAGAATTCATTCTGTTTGCAGGCGTGAGGACTGGAGGATGGACTGTTGAAGGGAAGGAGAATGTTTGGCTGCTGATCTCAGACATTGGACTGAAAATGGACATTGAAGGACTATGACTGAGGCATCGGACAACCTTCGACAAAAACACAGATGAGTTCTGCAGACACGACTTCATGCATTTCACTTCAGATTATCTTGTACACAATTAAAACAAAACACACATTATGAAACACATTAGGATTATGTAAAGGTGAAAATTTTTAAAGAAGTAACTTGATGGGAATCATAGAGCCACCTAATAAAGTGGGTATTATATCAACAGTTTAATTAATTAATTAGTTTTCACTATATACGTAGAGTAATCTGAACTTTTAAATAGCATTTCATTTAATAAACATCTTAGAGTAAGCTGATTTCTGCTAGTCTGGCAGGCTTCAATAAAACGCAAAGAAAAGGTTACTGGCTAAAATGGGTAATGTTGCAATAAAATTAGCATAATGACACATCCTACTAACTAACATGGGTAAATTTAGGATTAAAGCATCAGTGTAAAATGGCTACAATATTTATGGAGATTTAATATCTTTCAACTAGAACACAAATATCTCAATAGTCTTTTTAACCAGTTAAACATCCTAAGGGAAAAAAAACACATAACACTGAGTTTTAGCTAACTGTTAACCTAAGTGCTTTTAGATCAGGATAATTTAATGGTTATCATCTTACATACAGAAAATATTAGTAAGTAAATATTAGTAAGTAAATATTAGTAAGATTTTGGATCTGGTCAGGATGGCTGGTGGGCTGTGATGATGAAAAGGTAACAGCTTGAAGATGCATCAATGAATGAAGGTTTCTCTGAGGAACATTAAAGCAGCAAAGACATCCCACATTGGAACTCCTGTTGTGTAAAGAACATCTTGAACGGGACATAAGGTGAGATCCTTACAATGAGAGACGTTCCACACAGGGGGTGTGGAGATCCCTTGGGCATGGCACCCAGGACGAGCTGCTGTGGTCTGGAGCTGTTGTGGACTTGACACAGCTGGTGGAACCAGATAGACGACGAGGTGGTCCCACAGGTTACCTGACACCTAATCCTGACTGTAATGGGTTCTGGTTTTTCAGGGTTGCTGAAAACGGAAAGCTTCAGAGAACCCTTAACCTTTCCTGACCAGGCACTCAGAACATAGATCAGATTACCGAGGCCTAGACACATGGGAAAGCAGAGACGCGTTCATCCAAGAACTTCTTAATCAAAGTCCTTAATCCTCAGTTTAAGAAGATAAATAAACAAATAATCACAATGTAAGGTTTACTTTATTTTAGGATTAATTTGGGAACTAATTCTGATTTGCTTAAGTAGCTTTGGTTGTTCAACAATGTTAGAACGTTTTCAAAAAGCTCTCCTGCTCACTGCTTTGTTTTGTAGAACCTTGCCATCCTTGAACAGTAACAGAATGGTGTAAATATTTTGTGTTTTCTGTGCAGAACAGCACCTCACTTTCTTTAAAAAAAGAGAGAAAGAGGGAAAAGGCTTTCATGTGGAAAGGCTTTCTTTTTCTCAGTTGGGTTTTCAAAATAAAATGGGAAATGTCATGAAACAAATATGTTGATGAAATTATGTTGCAGAGAACTTCAACTGTCAGACAACAGTTAAGACACACATTAAAAGCATTCTGTTAAGAATTATTATGAATTTACTGCAGATACATTTGAACTTAAAGATTACTCTTTTTAACTAATAATTAAATTGCAGAATTCTGAGAGCTAAATAATTGTGGACAGAAATATCTTGAATGTGAAAGTGCTTGGAGAATGTTTTTTAACAAATGACACATGAATGTTTTTTTTTATAAGAACACTAATTACACCTTGTTTCTGTTCCCCAGTGGAAACAAGGACTCGTGTCTGCAGACCATCTTCACAAAGTGTTTTATTAGAGAGAAATGCAAAATAAAATGCTCAGTGCCCATCCAGAACTGAACGCTTATTACCATCCAGCTCAATCGTCCAGCCTGAGAGGGGGAACCCAGAAGAGGACTGGGGATGAAGAAGCCAGAGAACTCTGATTCCTTATTCTTCAACGGGAGGAGTTGCCTAAAGAGACCCTAAGCGCAATTAGATTATTTTCTGCCTTGTGCCTGAAAGGCCTGAAGGCTTTCTTAACTTTGCGTTCTTGACGTTTAGGACTCTTCTCATATTGTGTTGCTGTTTGTTTAACTGCTCTGTTCCACTGACTCACATGTTTGATTTTTTTTGTGTTATGAGATCTACACTTTAATGTTACATCATGTTGATCAATATGGGTTTATGAAAAAATGGAAACTGTTTGCTTCAGACACACAAAGATCTATGGTTTATGCACCTTTTTGATTTGATATAGGAAGAACCAGTATCGGATTGGCTCTAAAGATCCTTTAATATTAGCTGGTAATGTTAATACTTAGATTCAATACAGGGTTTTCAGGCTCAGATTGGCCAAGAGCAGATCTCCCTAGGAGGGGGGCCTTGCCAGTTTTTACTGCCCCTGGGGGGGTAGCGTTTTCTGGGGTTCCCCTGCCCGCACTGAACCTCTCCTGCCTTTGCTCCTGGTGTTGTAAGTTTGGAGTGGTGGATTATTGTCCATCGGAGGGGTGAGTGGAGAAAGGAGTAGGAGGGTATTCAGGGTGGGGAAGAGTAGATGGATTCGACCTTGGTTACTGAACAGGTTTAGCTTATCCTAGTCTAATGTAATTTTAAAATAATGTGCGCATAGGGACCTAAAACAGGCCTTACTTAATTAGATGAACCCTAAATTGTAGATGAAAGCTAAACCTTTGATCTTGTGTGTTAAAGCTCTATGAAGCATTCATGTTGATCTGTACTAAAAGTTCCAGCACTACCCGGTTCCAACACGGGAACCCTTTGGGTCCCACTTTACGAGTTTACAGAAATGGTTCCTCTGTGCTTTGTTCACATTTTCAAGTGATGAGTCATTTTGTTTTGTCTTGATGCTGACGACGCCATCATCAAAAAAAGAGAGGAATGTTATAAGAATAATTATTCTGAAGTCACTATGGCCTCACACCACTCGGACATAGGAGGCCTGGAGACCTGATGTCTGTGTATAAGTTCCACTGTTTGCCGAGTGCAAGGCTGAATGCTGCGTAGAATGATTATTGTCTATGATAGACTGTCTTTGTTATGTCTCAAATCAAGGCCACGGTGCAGTATTAGGGGAAGCCCGAAAAGCGAGGCAGGCAGAGACAGGGCAGATGCAGACTGCAGCGGAACCGTGGGGTGCGATTACTTTCCATCTATGTAACCTCTGCTCTGTTTCTCAATAAAAAGTGCTGTATCCACTCGACCGTCTCCTTCTTCAGTAACTCAGGGAGGTCAGTTATCTGTTCAAAACTCCCATGACACAGGATCACAATCCGATGTGGCAAGAAAATTACTTTTTCTCCCCCATAGTAAATATATCAAAACTTGCGTCTTCATCCAGTCAACTGCTGTTTTTGTATCAGCCGCCATTTTGAGTTACCATGGTGACTTCATGAACAAAAACATGCAAAATCGCATTTTCTCCCTTTTTCAGGCACTTTCCAGTACAGCATTTGAACCACACTAACAGAGTACCATCACCCAGTGATACTGAACACAACCATGTTAGCGGCTAACGGTTAGCATGTTGCTAACCGGAAGTAGCTCTAGGAAGGTCCTACCAACTTCTGCTTGACGGATTATGTATTTCCTTTACAGAGAAAGCGCCACAACAAATTTGGGCCATATCAGATAAAGCATGTCTCCACAGACACCAAAATCACAATCCACAATTCGACGCTTACTGCTGGGGCTGTGATGAATGTAGGAATATGATATTTGCAAGGGTAACTTTTACGGGTAGCACGATACTCACCACAAGGCAGACGTCTTCTTAAATTTCTTCAGAAATTTTCTATTTTGTTGATCTGCAATCCGTGGTGGATAAACTAGAGTTGGATAATTTGACCAAAGGTACAAACCTAGCGCTGGGTGATTTTAGAGCCATTAAGAGCTCTAAAATCTGCCTCTACTGCAGATGATATTGAAAATGATGCTCAGACGTTCCGCATGTCAGATGCAACTTCATTGTCTTTAATAGTTTTTTACTTGGGAAAAAACCAAAATTTCCAGGGCGGGTGGGCGAAACGAGACCCTCCATTTCCGTACAGCCCTGTACGGCCCCAATGCCCAGGTATGCGCGGCGGCGTTCCGACGCTCGCCGCGGCCGGGCCGGCCCCCTTAAAAATCGGCGGGCCGGCCGGCCGGGTGCAGAGCGGGTCCCCGCCCGCCACGCCGCCGCCGCCGTCCCGCCGCCGCGCACGGCGGCCGTGCGGCGGCCCCCCAAAGAAGCCCCTTCTCCGCTCGCAGCGCGGGCTCCATCCACAGTGTGGCGCCCGGGGGTAGGGTCGCGAACCGTACGCGGGGGGGGGGGGGGGGGCGTACAGCCCGCGGCGGGCGGGAGGGGAAAAACAGGAAAGGTTCACGCATTGGCCGAGCCAGCGCGTTCGTCGAAGTGGCGCGATTTTGGGAGGGGCCGGGCGGCCGAAACGTGGACCGGCCGTACAGGACCCACAGATTCCCTTTGCCGCTGGCGTCGGGCCCGAACTGAAAAAAATACGCCACTTATTTTTATATAATGTTAAAATGATTTAACCCGTTTGCAAATATAGCTTCCAGACCCCTAATGTGAAATAAAAAAAAAAATTAATCTCCCACTTCCAGGCTGGAGGGTTCTCAGTCAGAGACCTCTCCCCAGGAAGAGTGCCTCTCGCTGGGTAAGAGTGCTGGAACGATGACCCCCCCCTGCTGGAGCTCTGACATGCATCAGGCAACATCTCTAAATGTTTGGTAGGACAGGTTACAGTTTGTAACAGTGGTAGCCACATGCTGAACTTCATAAGACAATGTTATATTTATTAAAAATAACCTACCGTGATATGTACACTTTAGATGTACGGCAGCTACCGCGTTATGTACACTTTAGATGTACGGCAGCTACCGCGTTATGTACACTTTAGATGTACGGCAGCTACCGCGTTATGTACACTTTAGATGTACGCCAGCTACCGCGTTATGTACACTTTAGATGTACGCCAGCTACCGCGTTATGTACACTTTAGATGTACGGCAGCTACTGCGTTATGTAGACTTTAGATGTACGCCAGCTACCGCGTTATGTACACTTTAGATGTACGCCAGCTACCGCGTTATGTACACTTTAGATGTACGCCAGCTACCGCGTTATGTACACTTTAGATGTACGCCAGCTACCGCGTTATGTACACTTTAGATGTACGGCAGCTACCGCGTTATGTACATTTAGGACCTAAAAAAAACGCCACTTTTTAAAAGATAATGTTCAAATTATTATTAAATGTGTTTGCAAATATAGCTTCCAGACCCCTAATGTGAAATTAAAAAAAATAAAAATTAATCTCCCACTTCCAGGCTGGGGGTGTCTCAGTCAGAGACCTCTTCCCAGGAAGAGTGCCTATCGCTGGGCTAGAGTGCTTGACTGGACCCCCCCCCCCCTTCTGGAAGTCTGCCTTACCATAGGCACAATTTGAGCTACTCCTGTTAAATTCGTATCTACGCCATGCTGGAGACAGAACTAAAAAAAAATACGCCACTTATTTTAATATAATGTTAAAATTATTATTTAACCCGTTTGCAAATATAGCTTCCAGACCCCTAATGTGAAATTAAAAAAAAATAAATTAATCTCCCACTTCCAGGCTGGGGGTGTCTCAGTCAGAGACCTCTGCCCAGGAAGAGTGCCTCTCGCTGGGCTAAAGTGCTTGACTGGACCCCCCCCCCTTCTGGAAGTCTGCCTTACCATAGGCACAATTTGAGCTACTCCTGTTAAATTCGTATCCACGCCATGCTGGAGACAGAACTAAAAAAAAATATGCCACTTATTTTAATATAATGTTAAAATTATTATTTAGCCCGTTTGCAAATATAGCTTCCAGACCCCTAATGTGAAATAAAAAAAATTAAAAATTAATCTCCCACTTCCAGGCAGGGGGGTCTCCGTCACAGACCTCTCCCCAGGAAGAGTGCCTCTCGCTGGGTAAGAGTGCTGGAATGATGACCCCCCTGCTGGAGCTCAGTCCAGTGGGATCCTGACAGATCATTGCCCCGGGGACAAGTTTTGGCAGGATCTCATCCACAAAACCTGCGCTGTTTTGAGAAAACTGTAGGAAATAAATGAATGAAAATCTAAGTTAAGCTCTTACCACTACTCACAGACATTTTGACACATATTTAAAAATTCCACCTCCAGGCTTGGGGGGTCTCAGTCACAGACCTCTCCCCAGGAAGAGTGCCTCTTGCTGGGCTAGAGTGCTGGAACGATGCCCCCCCCCCCCCTGCTGGAGCTCTGACATACATCAGGCAACATCTCTAAATGTTTGGTAGAGCAGGTTACAGTTTGTAAGCCCATTAGAACACATGCTCTGAAGAACTGGGCACTCTGGGAAAGTCCAGTGGGATCCTGAGAGATCATTGCCCCGGGGACAAGTTTTGATATGTACACTTTATATGTACGGCAGAAATTAGAAAAGTATTTCAAAGTACAAGATGTTTATTTGCTTTAATGTTGTAAACGAAAATATGATGGCTGAGGTGAGATTCGAACCCTGCCTGGGTGGAAGGCAATGTTGTTATCCACTCTGCTACACCCCTTAGCCCCTATATATAGGGGGCAGAGAGCTGTTTTGTACTTCCATGTTGCCTGTACAGCCTCCCTCCTTCCGTACACCTTGGCCCTCTCTGTTTTCCTGCTCTAACTCTACTCCGCAGGTGTGCCTAGTTGGCTGAGGGGGTGTGGCCCACACCTGCAGCTCGTTGCAGGTGGCTTCCTCTGGCTTCTTAAGCAGAGCGCTGACAGATGGAAGCAGTGGTGGTACGACGTGGCCTCTGACCCAACTCCTGAAAACCTGCTGGTGAGTTTTTTCGTCTTTGAACTTCGACTAATTTTGGATCTCCCTGTTTTTGTCACAGTTTTTGGTGCTTCTGGATTCTGCTGGTTCTTCCCTCACTCTGGTCAATCCATCTGTCACCCACTTCCAAGGAGGCTCGCTCTGGATCCCTCACCAGTAACATCAGCCACCCTCAGCCACTAGCCTCCGAACACCAACAGGGGTAGGATCACAGAGTTCCCTCGGCGCTACTTCTCCCCGGTTAGGTCCGCCCAGCTTTATGGTAAGCAGTGCAGCTTCTAGTAGTTCTCCTGGTTCACCTTTCAGAGTCACTTACTCTTCTTCTCTTTGCAGTCTCTCCAGCCGTGACGTTCTGACCCTACCGAGTTGTCCGTAGTCCCGTCCGTTATATCTGCCTGTTTCCTAAATAAACATCTTAAAACTGTTTGTTTGCTTCCCGATCGTATCTGCATGTGGGCTCGTCATCTGAAAACCATGACAGTACCAAGTTTGGTACACTTCTTTTTAGGAGGCCCTGATTAAGGCCTCATTAAGGTCAAATACCAGCTGCTGCCAGACAAAATATAGAGCTAGATGGGCTCCAGTGGGCTTGTTTCGATCGTCTCCATTGACTCTTTCGTTTGGTACCAAGTTTGTGAGGCTACGATGCTCCTTTGCTAAACAGTGGCACAGAACACTGCTTTCTAGGAGGCCCCATTGAGGCCTCCTAAGCAAGGTGAAAAAACAAGCTGGTGGGAGACAAAGGAAAAAGCTACATGGGCTCAAGTGGGCTTGTTTTGATCGTCTCCATTGACTCTTGTTTGGTACCAAGTTTGTTACCCTTTGTTGCTCCTATGCTGAACAGTGGCACAAAACACACTGCTTCTCTGTGTCTTGTGCATCTCTTTTTCATACTTCAAACGGTTGCCATTCTTAGACGCAAGCACCCAGAGGCACAAAAATCACAGACGGCGGTTGAGGGGTGAGCTAGAACTCATATCTAAAGGTTGGTATCACTGCGCATAAATAAACCTTTCTTCCTCAGCTTTTGAGACTCAAATACTGTCTTGAACCCTTAGGAAGTTGGCTGAATTTTTTGGGGCAAACAGCTTTTGTTGTTTTTTTCACAGGAGGCTGATTTTAACATATTTTGTAGGTGACCTTATGAGGAGCAGAACCTGTGATTTTGAACTCCCTGGGTAGTTCCAAGTGGACACGGTGGGGGTCAAAAGGTGAAAATTTGCAACCTTTGATGGCACACAGCTCACACACGGTTTGTCTGTTCCAGCTCCAACTCGGCATACAGGAGCCCCTTTGAGGCATCTACCAACAGGTAAGAGCTCATACCTGTATCCCCTTCCTATAGCTACTTCCTTTTAGCAATGAGATAAGAAGATGTGGTTAGTGGCATGTTGTAGAGCACTTCCAGGAAATGAGCATTTATAAGTTTGATCCAAATCCATGAGCTGCAAAGGCCTCAATTATCAAAAATCAAATATTGCTTGGCTGGTGGCATAGCTCCAGAAACAAAACGGGCCCAGATTTCCACTCTTGGCCATATGCTGCAGTACCATTTCCCACCACCATTGGTGCTATTGATATTTGGACAGGCCTGTACACCATCCCTCCTTCTGTACACCTTCCATTGTAAAGCAATGGAACCAGTTCTGTACAGCCTCCCTCCTTATGTACGCCTTGGCCCCTAAAAAACACGCATAATTAAATAAGCCGCGGTCTCGGCCAATAGCAGAAGCTTCCCCACTTTTCCCTTCCCGCCCGTAGTTGGTTCGTGCAGTGCTCTTTCCGACACGTTGGTGGCGCTATGCTGGGTGGGCTAATAAGCCATTGTAAAGCAATGGAACCAGTTCCGTACAGCCTCCCTCCTTCTGTACACCTTCCATTGTAAAGCAATGGAAATAGTTCTGTACAGCCTCCCTCCTTATGTACACCTTGGCCCCTAAAAACGCCCATAATTAAATAAGCCACGGTCTCGGCCAATAGCAGAAGCTTCCCCACCCCTCCGTAGTTGTGTTCGTGCAGTGCTCTTTCCGGCACGTTGGTGGCGCTATCCTGGGTGGTCTAAGTCATTGTAACGTACAGCTATCCTTCCTTTCGTACGCGCCCCCCCCATCCGATACCCCCCGATTCGCTAAATCTAGAAGAGAGCGCCATCACATGGTGCACGGAAGGCAGCACGCCCGTACGAAACGCCGACTTGGGCCAAGCGGGCGAAATGCTGGAGCTTTTATTGCGCGCGTACGTACACTACCTCGTAACGAACACATACATACTGATTGTATGTGTAAATCCGTACGTAAGGTATTCAAAATCATTGCGGCTGTACGGCCGAAGTCATCGTTTCGTACGATTTTCCCTTGTCCACCTCTGCAGTATTTCCCAAGTCTGACTGGGACCCACAACAACATCCAAAGGAATACATAATTCAGGCAGCAGAAAAATTTATCAAACACACAGGTGTAAATCCTAGAGAAAACAGGTCCAATCTGGGTGAATTATTTAGAGAAGTAGATGTTAAAAGGTGTACCTCGTCAGTATCTCAGCTGATGAAACCAAATCCTGATTTATCCTGGTTATGAATATACGTGCTGGGAAAAAAATTTGGTACATCATTTGCATGTCGCTCAAGATGGGGAGAGGAAGAAAAAGCAAGAAAAAGAGGAATTACAAGATCAGTTACTAAAATTGCAGTTACTGGAAGACAAAATAGAAGTGAGTAAGAAAAAGTAACAGATTGAACATGTGATGATATCAGCAGTTTCATCTCTTGGAGCTTCAACCCCAACAGTGTCATCTCAGTCTAATTTACTCCAATGAGGAGGCTCTCCTCCTTCTTCTCTTTATTTTCCATATAATTACAGGTCTGCTGGTCCTGAACATGGATGCAGATGGCAGTTTGGTATTCAGTGTGGGCGTGGAGGATGGAACAGAGGGCCGGTGTCCTGCAACTTTTAGATGTGTCCCTGGTCCGACACACCTGAGTCAAATAATCAGGTAATTAGCAGGACTCTGAAGAACCTGACTGCATACTGAGGAGCTGATTGTGCCATTTGATTCAGGTGTGTGGTACCAGGGAACCTCTAAAAGTTTCAGGACACCGGCCCTCGAGGACCAGAGCTTGACACCCCTGGTCTAGGAGGTGAATGTGTGATATTTGTCAAACAAGAAATGTCATACAGAGTTTTGAAAAAAGGAGAAATTTAGGAAATTTAGGAAATTATTATTGAAGTTTGGAGTGAAATCAGGGCTGTGGAGATAGTTAATTTTTATAATCCATGTAAAAGATTATCTTTGGAATTATTCAAGGAGTTGACAGAAAATTTAAAGGAAAAATTATATGTTGTGGAGATTTTAATGTACATAGCACTTTATGGGGAAGTCAAAATGATAATAATGTAGAGGTAATTGAAGAATTGATTGATATAAACAATCTAATATGTTTAAATGAAGGAAACGGTACACAAATAAATATTAGGAAAGGCAGGGAGTCAGCTATTGATTTTACTTTGGTGTCAGAAACAATAGCTGTTGTATGTACATGGAAAGTTAAAAATGAAAAAATAGGAAGCAATCATTAGGTTATAGTGATAGAAGTAGGATTGAATATGGAAGAGAGTGAAAGCTTGAGGGTAGATAGATGGAACTTTAGTACTGCTGATTATGAAAAATTTAGAATGATTACTGAAAGACGATTAAAGACAATTGATATTTATCAAGATATAGAGGGGCTGAATCATTCAGTGTGTGAAGCCATCTTAGCAGCTGCTAAACAATCAACTAATAAGAAAGAGGGTCACATAAAAAGAAAATTGTAGCATGGTGGACAATAGCATGTGGAAATTCAATTCAATTCAATTTTATTTATATAGCGCCAAATCATGAAACATGTCATCTCAAGGCACTTTACAAAATCAAGTTCAATCATATTATACAGATTGGGTCAGATTATACAGATTGGTCAAAAATGTCCTATATAAGGGAACCAGTTGATTGCTTCAAAGTCCCGACAAGCAGCATTCACTCCTGGAGAAGCTACAGGGAGAGTCGTCTGCATTGTCCATGGCTTTGCAGCAATCCCTCATACTGAGCAAGCATGAAGCGACAGCGGAAAGAAAAACTCCCCATTAACGGGAAGGAAAACCCCCAGCAGAACCGGGCTCAGTATGAACGGTCATCTGCCTCAACCGACTGGAGGTTACAGAAGACAGAGCAGAGACACAACAAGATAGACAAAAAAGCACAGAAGCACACATTGATCCAGTAATCTGTTCTACATTAGATGGTAATAGTGGGTGATCTGTCCACCGTTGTGTCGTCTACATTGTCTAATGCAGAACGCAATGACGAAGTCAACAAAGACATCTATTTGTGAATGGGAAGAAACAACATTGCTGCTATCTGCAGGGTATTTCTGCAATACTGACGATATTAAGAGGGGGACAGACTCTTTAAAGTTTAGTGCAGCATTGTCCGATAAAGATCTACTATAATGGAACCCTCTTTTGAGGGTGAAGAACTTAGAGTAAACTCAAATGTTATTAAAAAATGATCAGATAAGACAGGGTTGTGAGGAAATACTGTTAATTCTTCACAATCAATGGCATATGTCAGCACAAGGTCTAAAGTATGGAGCCAAGAGTGCGTCGGTTTATGCACATTTTAAGCAAAACCAATTGAATCTAGGATAGTTTTAAAGGCTACGCTAATCTTATCCCCCACTATATTCATCTAAATTCTGACAAGACCGAAGTTTTAATCTTTGGGCCAGAGTCCTCAAAAAATAAACTTCTTAACCAATCATTTAATCTGGGTGGCATTAACCTGGCCTCTGGTAATAAAGTAAAAAATCTTGGTGTTATTTTTGACCAAGACATGTCATTTAAATCCCATATTAAACAGGTTTCCAGAGTTTCCTTTTTTCACCTCCGGAATATCGCCAAAATTAGAAACATTCTGTCCAGGAGTGATGCTGAAAAACTGGTCCATGCATTTGTTACTTCAAGGCTGGACTATTGTAATTCTTTACTATCAGGAAGTCCACAAAATGCAGTTCAAAGCCTTCAGCTGATCCAAAATGCTGCAGCAAGAGTTCTGATGAAAATCAACAAGAGGGATCATATTTCTCCAATTTTAGCTTCCCTTCATTGGCTTCCTGTTAAATCAAGAATAGAATTTAAAATTCTTCTTCTAACGTATAAAGCCCTTAATAATCAAACTCCATCATATATCAGAGCTCTGATTACCCCGTATGTTCCTAACAGAGCACTTCGCTCTCAGACCGCAGGTCTGCTGGTGGTTCCTAGAGTCTCTAAAAGTAGAATGGGAGGCAGATCCTTTAGCTATCAGGCTCCTCTCCTGTGGAACCAACTCCCAGTTTTGGTCCGTGAGGCAGACACCCTGTCTACTTTTAAGACTAGGCTTAAAACTTTTCTTTTTGACAAAAATTATAACTAGTGACTCATGTTACTCTCAGCTACCTTTATAGTTTTACTGCTATAGGCTTAGGTTACTGGAGTATATCAGGATCTAATTTTCTCACTATATTGAGTTCTACTGTTCTTCAATTATGCATTATGTGTTGTCATTTCTGCTTTAACTTTCTGTTCTCTCTCTTTTCTCTTCATAGTAGGTACACCTGGTCTGGCGTTCTGTTAACTGTGACATCATCCAGAGAAGACGGCTCACCCGCTACTACCATCTAATGTAGAACAGATTACTAGATCAATGTGTGCTTCTGTGCTTTTTTGTTTCTCTTGTTGTGTCTCTGTTCTGTCTTCTGTAACCCCAGTCGGTCGAGGCAGATGACCGTTCATACTGAGCCCGGTTCTGCCGGAGGTTTTTCCTTCCCGTTAATGGGTGGTTTTTCTTCCCACTGTCGCTTCATGCTTGCTCAGTATGAGGGATTGCAGCAAAGCCACGTATAATGCAGATGACTCTTCCTGTGGCTCTACGGTTCCCCAGGAGTGAATGCTGCTTGTCGGGACTTTGATGCAATCAACTGGTTTCCTTATATAGGACATTTTTGATCAATCTGTATAATCTGACCCAATCTGTATAATATGATTGAACTTGACTTTGTAAAGTGCCTTGAGATGACATGTTTCATGATTTGGCGCTATATAAATAAAATTGAATTGAATTGAATTGAATTATATTAACCTTGTCAGTGTATATCATCAAATCAGATAAGAACTCTGACAACTGATCCAAAAGCTGAGAGTAAGGGCCCAGTGGACGATATAAAACAACAAACAGAAGAGGTTTTATTGATTTGCAATTTGGATGAGGGAAACTGAGGGTTAAATGTTCAAAAGAACTGTAGTTATTAATTGGCCTGGGACTAATTAATAAATCAGACTGAAAGATGGTTGCCACTCCTCCTCTTCCCACAGATCTGGGAATGTGGAAATTTGAATAATTGGAGGGAGTTGATTCATTTATACTAACGTATTCCTCTTGTAGCCAGGTTTCTGTGAGACAAAATAAATAAATCAATCTGATTATCGGAAATCAATTCATTAACTAACAAAGTCTTTGGAGGGAGAGACCTTATATTTGATAGACCATTTCTATATTTAATAGACCTTTTCTTGTGGGTCAGGATCTGTTGAACAGACTAGCTCCACTCATTGACTGCCATCATGGTCATCTTTGGGCCCAAGTGGGGACTCCCAAGCCTCTTACTTCTGGGAGTGAACCGTCCATCCCTATTCACCAGGTGACCTGCTCAGAAGAGCGCAAAGAACTCTTGACACAGCTTCTGCCTTCAACAGAGCCGATCTCCGAGCCCTTTGGCACACCACCGCTTCCCGGCAATTGGAGAACATCTCTCTGCAGCCACACCTTTCTTTTGCTCGCTTAAACACTCTGGAATTGAACCCTATAACCCCGGAGTGGCCGAAGACGTGCACCTGTGGAACACCTTCATGCCAGATATGCTGCTGGCTCTTTGGTCGGAGAAGTCCGCGATTAGTAGAGACTTGTACTGCTCTTTCTGCCGTGAAAAGCCCCACCTAGCTGAAATAAAACACAGCCATTACTTGCTTTCAGCAAACTGGCCTCGCCAGATTCTGAAAGCAACGGGGGTGTGCATACTTGATGTCCCAATTGGCACAAGACAACTCGCTCATCCTTTCAGCATTGTGGAGAATTTACATCCTCCAGTGTTGGTGCTGATCTTCTGGTACGACTAGGTGCACAGCTGGAAACTTGTAACTAGGTCATGTGGGCTCAAGCTCATGCCACCCCAAGTTCCTTCCTGGACACCCCTGAAATCATGCTATCAGGGCAGACATCCCACAAGCTTGCCAGGTGGCTAGCAAAACAAACGTGCTAATTCCACCACAGACTGCAGGTGTACCTATCAGATTAGTCATCATCAAGGGCCAACAAATACAGAGCACACAGGTTTTCTTTCAACCGCTTTCTTACTTCCAGGAATCAAACCTGGTAATCCGGGGCACACCCCTACTTGAGCTGAACAACCGCTCAGCTTACTTTTTGGTGGAGAATCCAACCCACATGCCAATCCAAGTTATGGCGAAGAAACCTCTTGGGGTGCTCATCGAAAGCTCCTTCCACGACTTTGAGCTGAGCATTCCCGTCATTAGAGACCTGCCCTTATTCTTGACTGGCAGACAGGACTCTCCAGACACCGTGTTTACTTTTGCTTCCAACATGATCCTGATCAGGCGACATGAAGCTCTGCCTGCTGGATCCCTTTGTGGTGCTACACTTGAAGCTGAAGGAAACCTGTTGGTGTACGCGATACCAACCAACCCAAAAGGACCAGCACCAAATCAACCAGAGAACCAAGACTCATCCACTGAGCCCTATCCTGGTTTTGAAGCAGAAATCATGCAGCACCTGGAAAAAGCTGACGCACTGACCACTGAAACGGAGAGAACAGCACTTAAAGAGCTGTTTTATGAGTTTCAGCCAATTCGGTCCAAAGATTCCAATGATTGTGGGATCATATTGACACACGTCCATGACTCACCAGTAGGAGGACACAGAGGCTACAAAGCTAATCTGAAATCTCTCCAACAGGATGCATACCAGTCTTCAGTGGTCCAGGACACACAGGAGTATGTACAGGGCTGCTTAACCTGCTGCCAATTTTAACCAACACAATGACTCAAACGAGCTCCGCTTCAGCGAAGGTGGGTTACATTTCCGTGGTCACATTTGCAGATTGACTGGATCGGTCCAGTTCCCAAATCGTCAAGAGGTAACAAATATCTTTTGACAATAACATGCAGCTTCACGAAATGGGTCGAATGTTTTCCGGCACCGAATGACACCGCTGTCACCACAGCAGTCCTGCGGCTAAATCACGTTTTCAGCCGGTGGGGCCTTCTCCTGTCCATCGACTCGGACAGAGGAATGCATTTCACGTCAAACGTCATGACCGAAGTGGTAAAGAATGACATGATGTATACTCAGGTTGTTAGAGACTTAATGCAGGACCTCACTAGAGAGGTTAGTTCATCCGTAAATAGCCTTGCAGAAGGATGGATTCCTCTGTACCTGGTACTAGTAGATTTGGTTGAAAAGATTCTCAAATCTGCCTCTAGTGAAACCCTCCAACCATCACAAACACACCTGGGCTTACAGCCTAGGTAGTGCAATTCTAATATTTGTGAATCCTGACAACTTGCAGATAGGATTTATGCTAAACTTTCCCATAATTAAAAGAGCTAACGTGTATAGGCTTAAATCAGTATTGAATGCTGGTTTTTGGCAAGGTGAGACCCACGTACACCTACAAACCCCCTCAATGTTAGCCTATCACGACGCTGACCTCAAACTTTATTTAGTCCCTAATTTGGATTTATGTACCAAAACCAAAGACATTCACTGGGTAAGTGTCAAGATTTGTTTACCGAAGAACTCAGGAGGCGCACACGGGACTAAAGCTTAAGAGTTTTTATTTTAAGGAAGTGTGCTGGATGGCAGATGATGAAGACCGGAGGTTCAGGGCTGCAGAAGGTCAGGGATGTAGGTGATGGCAGGAGCTGACGGCCCGGAGCGAGAGTCCACAATAATCTAAGTGGCCAGGAAGCTCAGTGCTACTTAGTAGCAGATTGCAGGAGACACCAGGGCACTGAGCAGAGCTTTCTCAGAGCGGCTAGTCAGGTTAGCAGATCTCTGGAGACACCGTGGCACAGAGCAGAGCTTCTCCAGGGCGGCTAGTCAGGTTAGCAGTTCTCTGGAGACACTGAGGCACTGGGCTGAGCTTCTCCAGGGCGGCTAGTCAGGTTAGCAGATCTCTGGAGACACTGTGGCACAGAGCTGGGCTTCACCAGAGCAACTTGACAGGCTAGCAGTTCTCATGAGACACCAGGATACAGAGCAGAGGTTCACCAGAGCAGCTTGACATGTTAGCAGTTATCAGGAGACACCAGGGCACAGAGCAGGGCTTCACCAGAGAAGCTTGTCAGGTTAGCAATTCACTGAAGACACCTGGACAAAGAGCAGAGCTTCTCCAGGAACGAACCACAGAATAAAAAGACTTACAGAGGGACTGGCATGGAGTGGTGGATAGCAGATGACGGCCCAGTGCTGAACTGAAGACAGAGGGAGTTTTAAATAGAGCACTAACAGGTGAAACAAGGGTCTGACTAATTAACAACCAAATGATTATCAGGTGTGACTGACTGCTGAGGAGGTGAAGTGAAAATTGACAGAAAATAACTGATGACTGAAAACAATAAATAAAATTAAACCTAACTCAAAAGAGATGAAAAAATGAAAATAACAGAAAAACAAAGCCAAACCAAAACTCAACCATGACATTACCTCCCCCCCAAGGCCGGACTCCGGACGGCCTAAAACCAACAAACAAAACAAACTACAAAGTGACCGAACCAGGGTGGGTGGAGGGAAGGCAGGATGGAGGGCCAGGGTCAAAACCAAAAACTGATCTAACCAGGGTGGGTGGAGGGAAGGCAGGATGGTGGGCAAGAGTCATAACCAAGCTGATCTAACCTGGGTGGGTGGAGGGAAGGTAGGATGGTGGGCTAAAATCAAACCAAAACTACCCACTAGGGCGAACTAAAAAGGGTTTCTAACAATCCCTGATAAACCAAACAAAGGACGTCTAACCAACGTTGACAGGCGAACCTCGCCACCAGGCAAAAACGGGCATGACAGGCGAACATCGCCACAAGGCTAATGGGAAGGAACAGGCGTTCTAACGCCAGAGGGAAGAACAGGCGTGCGACAACGCCAGAGGGAAGAACAGGCGTACGACAACGCCAGAGGGAAGAACAGGCGTACGACAACGCCAGAGGGAAGAACAGGCGTACAACAACGCCAGAGGGAAGGAACTAGAACACAAATAACTCAATAGTCTTTTTAACCAGTTAAACATCCTAAGAGAAAAAACACATAACACTGAGTTTAGCTAACTGTTACTCAATTGTATCTGTTGCTTTATGTCTGTTGGTTGTGCTGTTCTTTTTGCGTCTCTTTCCAGGTGATGGAGCAGACAGAGGACGTTTTATCATTCTCACCCTTTTATCTCTACTTTCTTTCACCTCTTCTCTTTCTTTTTTTCTCTTCTTGTTCTTCCTT
Organism: Fundulus heteroclitus; assembly: GCF_011125445.2. Lineage (NCBI taxonomy): Eukaryota > Metazoa > Chordata > Actinopteri > Cyprinodontiformes > Fundulidae > Fundulus > Fundulus heteroclitus. The sequence continues at coordinate 132,862 of NC_046367.1, forward strand.
TATTCTCCTATTTTCCCATTGTAGTGTCCATATAATTTGAAATTTTCCCTGCAGGAATCACAATAAAGCTATTTACATGCACAAATCAAGCGGAGCACTATGGCGAAAGCTGTTTGCTCCACTTGTGAAAGCAAAATCTGTCGAGCTCTATTTGGCATTAAGACATCAATTCTTATTGCCACATTGCTAGACAGGACACTGGGGAAGGAAAAAAAAAAGAAAAAAAGAATTGCATTTAGTTGCCACACAAATCAATGCAGGGGTTACAAACAGCTTCCAAGTCACACTTTGAATAATCTTGTGCTAAGCAATCTTAATTTCCTTTTTTTTTAGGAATTTTGGGCTTCCACATAAATTATTTATGTGGAAGATTTCATTCCTTCATACCTCTTCATAACAGGTTTGCATGAGATGATCCAGACTGTAATATCTGAAATGTCATAATTACTCTTATAGCTCTTCTTAGCCAAGGATAGAAGAATGCATAAATCAGAGGGTTGAGACAGGAATTAAAATAAAATACACATGATACAACGACAGTGGATAAGGTGTTGTATATAGTGTTTTGATCAATAAAAACAACAGCGTAATATGGGCACAGACATACCAGAAACATAACCACAACGACACCTAAAGACACAGCTGCTTTTATCTCTGACTTGCAAATTCTTACTTTACTGGAATGCTGGTAGGTTACAGCTGAAATTTGGGACTTCATGGCTTGAACCTGGGACACAACCACTATAAATACTCTCAGATACAGAACTATTATGACAATAACAGGAATAATTAAGATAAAAATAACATCCACAATGTATTCATTTAAACCAGCAATAATCACACATTCCCCATAGCAGGAATTGAATTTGCCTGGTTTTTTAAAATTATTTCTCAACAACGCAACGGCGTAGAACAGACAACTAATCCAACACACTGAAACACATATTTGAGCCCTTTGTTGGGTGACTTTGTAGCGATATTGGAGAGGATTACAGATAGCCAAATAACGATCAATTGAAATGAGCACCATGTTTCCTACTGACATAGAGATAATAATTATATCCAACAAATAATACAGAAGACACATAAGGTCCCCAAGATACCAGCAGCCGTCCAGAATCATAATTTGAAAAGAAAGTAGAAGACCCACACAAAAGTCTGAGACAGCCAGAGAGAGAATAAAAAAGTTGGTGGGACTGTGAAGCTGCCTGAAAAAGTAGAACAAACCAGTTACATGTGTCAGGATTTTTGTAGAAAACGATGATCCTACAATAATCCAGATGAAACCACTGAAAACTCTAAAACATTACATTTTAACAATTTCCTATATATTCATGATGCTTTTGATTATTAATGTAGATAATGCAGTGAAAAAGAAACTTGTAATGCCTTTCACAGTTTCCTAATTTAAAATGAAAGCAAAATGTCACCTGAAATGAGAGATGGAAATGATAACCAGCAGGTTTAGAGACACAGTGACAAGAGAAACTAAACACAATATGAAGGAAATAAGTAAAGTTTCAGCATAAGAATTCTTTAACTTTTTACAGGAGGAGTTGAAAAGTTTTGGGAAGCAGAATTCATCATCCTCCATCATTAGGGCTAAGGAAGAGCAGCTGAACTCTGAGGGCTTTTTCTCTCAAACCTTGTATATGTAAATTATCATGTCCATGTGACATAGTACGTTGGGAATCTAAGGCCCTCCTTTTTTAACAAGAATATGATTTAAAGAATATGAATAAAAATGTAAATATGAAACAATAAAAAAACTCTAATGAGTTAGAGGCTTTGTATTTGATTAATTGCATTTTTATCAAATGTTTGCATAGGCAATAGTTTGGTTAAAAGCCTCACATTTCAATTAAATTTTCATTATTTGGGCTACAATTCCATTCCATGTTGGTTTGATTGAATATTCATTTATAAGTTTCTATGCTGATTTATTTTGTAATAAGTAAAAGTCTGTACATTTTATTGTATATATTAATATTTTAAGATATTAATTTATTTATTCTCCATCTGAACAGCCAGTATACCAGTGGAATTATTATTATTTATCAATATATAGAGTACAAATGTGAAAACATAGCAGGACTGTACATTAAAGTGCATGTGAACCAACATTGTTCTCTTTTCCTCCTAGAAACTGGGACAATTCACATAATTTTTGAATAACACATCTGAAAATAAAGTATTAGCAGATTGATAGTTGTGGTTCAGATAGAGAGCAAAGGTTTAAAACAGTATTACAGCACTCAGGACTGGACTGCGGTGAAAATGTGGCCTGGGAATTCCTGACAGACTGGCCCAATTTCAACAAGTAGGTTGAAATTTAAATGAAGAATATAGGCCTATATAAAGTTGCAATCAAAAGCATTCAACCCCCTCAGCCCCTACAGACATTTTAGTAGTGTAGATGACAAGTAATAAAAAAACTGACATGACAAAAACAATTATTGTCACATATTTGAGTCATTCTGGCAACAACCTTACTACTTTGTGGAGCATTCTCTCACTCTCTCTCTTTCTTTATATATATATATATATATATATATATATATATATATATATATATATATATATATATATATATATTGAGGTAAAATATAACAAAACCACATAGTGTCACACCAGCTGCTGTGACCTTCACACCTGCGCATCATCACCATAATCAGCAGCTGCTGCTATATAAGGACGGATCCTCCATATGCACGGCATCAGATTGTTGTCTTACCCCAGTGGTAACACTTTCAGGCCATTTGTCTGTTTGAGCCTTGTTTGATATTTCTAACCTGGCTTTTTCTCCCTTGTGCAGTTCCCCTGCTTGCCTGAATCTGCTTCCTTGTGCCAGCTTGGATTCCCCAGCTTTGACTTTCTGCTTGTCCAACACCAGTGTTGGGCAAGTTACTTTGAAAAAGTAATTAGTTATAGTTACTAGTTACTTCTCCCAAAAAGTAACTGAGTTACTAACTGAGTTACTCCACTATAAAAGTAACTAGTTACCAGTAAAAGTAACTATTCCATTACTTTTACGTTTCTGGCTTTTTTATTTATTTTTTTACAAATTGTTTGCTGCCATGTCCTTTCAATGCCCCCCCCCCCACACACACACACACACACACACATACTCCCCCTTTTGTGTTGAACAGTGAAGTGTGGTGAAAGCAGCTTTAATTCTCCATCACATAATTTTATATCGCACATGCATTGACTTTTTCAACAATTTTCTCTTGTTTTCAGCAGCAATTGTTTCTTATGGTTTAATATTGTCCATATGCCTTCTTTAAATATTTCTAATTCTACTCGCAGGACATGCACAATTCCAAACTTATTTCCTGTCATTGCCATGGGGAATCACGTTATTTGCGTTTCAGTGATCGGGATTTTTTTCATGCTCACGTTCAATGGTCGGTCGGGCGCTGTGTTTAGTTACCTGACTAATATCATCTGTTCTGAAAACGGACATGCTGAGAACAGGGCAGGAGTATCCATAAGGGCCCACTGGCCCTTATGGATAATGTGGTCATGTGGTGCCACCCATGGGGGGGCACCACATGACACATGCTTTAAAAATATAATTTTCATAAATTGTTATATTATTTACTTGAAATTGTTGAAAGACCATGCATTAATCGTTTTGTGAACACTGATGTCACAATAATAATAAATGATAAGTAAATCACGATTTTTTTGATTTCAACATTTTAAAATGAGATATTTGAATATTGCTCACTGCTCATATGCCTACATGTAGTTGTGTAAATCCCCTTGATTATGTCTGATGTTTTTGACCGGAGGACACACTGCATGAAAAGTGTGATTTTCGTCACTATGCGGCACTGTAGATTGTCGTGGAAGTTCAGGTTAACGGCTGTTCACGGTAATTTGCAGGCAACACCGAAAACTGCCATGAATTGTCAGAAATTGACGTGGGCTTTCGTAGGCAGTGGTACCCCCATGACCCCCCTCCTCCTAATTCTAGGGGAGGCTTTAACATGTAAATGAAAATGCTGTGAGCTATACAAACGCAAATCACGGTTGCAGCGGGAGGTTTCGCCTTTCTTAGCAAGACACATTTCTTCCTTAATGCAGACTTTAGCTGTGGGTGATTGTAGAATGGTATGTGACCACAAGTCTTACAAACCTTTGTGCCATCGCGTCTGAGCTCGTAGGTTTCAGTAAGCATGTATACTGTCATACATTTTGGACAAACCACATACTGTAAGAAGTTGTCACGGAGGACACCAGTCCATTTCCTCAAGGAGAATAAAGTCTTTGGAATATTGCTTGCAAAGTCAGTGAGGGAATTAGCACACACAGACAACATTTCCAAGTATCCACATGAAATGTTTGATGCACAGAAGAAGTGATGTGATGGCATTGTCAGAAATCTTGAAGGTTGATTGCCATGACAAAAGCATCATGGCCAGAAGTTTCATCAACAAGTCTCCTGGTTTTTCACTTGTGGACTGATCACTTTGTAAAATGTGTTATTTAGTTAGAAGTTATAAATTTACTGAAGGCTGTGGCTGGAAATAATTGGGATGCAGATAGGCAATCATTATTAAACATATTTAGCGCTCTCAGTAGATCAATAATACATTATGGCAGTTTCATTTATGGAGAAGCAGCTAAAACAACATTACAAAGAATAGATTACAAAGTAGGGCTTTACGTATATGCACAGGAGCAGTGAAAACAACACCTATCAACACTCTTTTAGTAGAGACTGGAGAAACTCCACTGGAATTCAGAAGAATGAAATTAGGTTTAGTATATTGGATGAAAATTAAAAGTAGTATGGATGAAAATGTAACTTCAACAATTTTACAAACTTGTTGGGAATAAAAGGACAGGCCAAGAATGGAGTCTTAAAGGATTATTGGGAAATAAAGGAAATATAAAGGATATTTATAGATTAAGGAAAGCATTATTTATTTATTATTTATTATCTTCAGAATACAAAATTAACAAATAGAATTTAATAGATGTAAAACGGTGTTGCTACACACTCATAAACAGTAGGTGGCGGTATGCACCTTAAAGTTGCTTGCGATCCGCCATGATAGAAGAGAAGAAGAAGAAGAAGAAGAAGTAAAAAACCGTGCGGAGCGCTCCGCTCCTGAAGATTAAATAAAACCACAACAGCTGGTAAGTGATCAATGGCTGGACGACGTCTCGCGTTCAACTCGCCTTCAACTTGCAAGAACAAGCTTTATTAAAGTGTAGTTTTTGTGATTCACAGTAAGCAGTACGCCGTCTTCACAACTCGGAGACAAATTGCAGGCGCTATGAACCGGAGCAAGGGTAAGATTTAAAGAATATGCTTTCATTCTGCGGTAAAAGGAAATAGATACGGATAGATACCGATCATAACTGTACATTTTGTTTTCACAGACTAATCTCGCCTCATAATGAGGCGGTGACCTCCTATTTGCTCGGAGCAATAGCTGCAAGTCCAGATTTACACGATGTTGATAAAGACGACATTGTGTGTAAGTGACTTGTTTTACTGTTTTCTCCTTCCTTGTTACTGTGACTTGCGTTTGATTTTTATTCATACCACTCTCATTTAATTGTTTTCCAGCCGCCTGTAAGACGTATTATGAGACGGTACGCAGGAGCTGAAGCTGCCAAGAATTCAGCTCGGAGTCGAGCTAGAAGAAAGAGGGTAAGACTTTATTTGGTGACTATTTTTCAGGTGCATTGATAGATGTGTTGTGTCCATACGCAGTGCATCCCATCGCACAGTACTGATTCATTTGTTTTTTTTTTACAGCTGCTGGAATCGAGGCAGAGTGTGCAGGCGGATGAGGAAGTGGAACTCTGGAAGTCCGCCACCGTCAACCTCATGTCTGGCGAAGAAGATGGTGTTGTTGGCGGGGTCTCTGGATGGATTGTACGGCTGCCGTCATTTCGTAGGCCGGATCTCTCTGAACTCTGTGTGAAGCTGCAGTCCCGGTTAGAGGCGACGCCGAAGTACAGAGCCACGAACATGGGCGTCTGCACAACGGACCTGCCTCGGAGAGAATGCTGCCAGTTACCTACAACCCCGAGGAGGCAAACGGACAGTTCACGGAGTTGTAGTTTTTGGATAATCTTCTACCCATGTGTGGGCAGAACCTCGCGTTGTATATAGTTGTGTTTGTTTTAATAAAGCTACTTCTTTGCATAAACATCTTCCTGGCAAATGTTCATTTCCTGTATAAATTCATTCATGTCCTTGATGGTAGCCTAATAATAGTGTAGTAGTGTAGGATAACATGAATATACAACATTATATATATATATATATATATATATATATATATATATATATATATATATATATATATATATATATATATGCCAACCAATCATGAGCGATTTTATTCAAGCCTGGCCTGGCCACGTGTGGTTTTGCTGCCAATGACGAGCGATTTTACTTGTTTGAAAATAGTGTTTTCAGCCAATACTGAGTAGGTTATTCAAGCCAGACCTGGCCAGCCGTGCGGGTTCGCTGCATTCATATGCTAATTAGGGCCATTAGTACAGCTGATCGCTCTCCACATACGTCATTGTCCGGTTCCGACAATTTGTGGCACTGACAAACGGCGACAAGCGCGGATTGCAAATTGTCGTTAACTGCCTAAAATGAGGGAGATCTGCGGTAGTTTACGGGGACGAAAATCTCACTTTTCATGCAGTGACAGCACGGGTAAGGGGGGGGGGGGCTTTGAGGTATAGGGTAGTTCACTGCTATTGTTTTCATCCGGGTTTTTCGCGCATGCGCGCCGGACTGGTAGGCAAAAGGCGAACACAATGGCGGACGCAAACAGAGAAACTGACAAGTTCTCAACGTATTTTTGTTCTTTAGATAACGTATCACAAGATCGTTTTAAGAGTAAGTTGATGGTTGATGGTATCAGATTGTCAGATCCACACAGCAAAAGCCTGAAGGGACGGAGCGAGTCTGTGAAATGCTGGCCAAGTGTTCCATACCGCAACATACAGCTGCCTTATAAACACGCAGGCCAGTACACACGAGAGAGCACGAAAGCCCCTGAAACCACTGGACGGCTACAATTATTTTATTTCGGGACATAGGCTCCAGCAACCCCCGGGACCCCATGAGGGATTAAGCGCGTCAGAAAATGGATGCATGGATGTTCAGACATGTTTGTGCAACAGCACAAAGCGGCGTCGGACACAGACCGCGTCTCAGCAGAGAGGAAGACCCGCCCGGTAGGTTAAAAAAAACATTGTTCACTACGGATTATTTTGGTGTTAAATGGAGGTGTCGGCGACGTTGCAGCGTAAACATAGAAGTACTAGCGCGTGTGAACGGGGGCGTAATGGAGCCGCTGTCTGGAGCAGCAGCCGCTGTCTGCTGCTGCGTGAACTGGTCTATAGTGCCCAGGGGCACCACATTGTCTTAATACGGGCCTGGCTGAGAATGACAAAGGGAGGAAGAGCTGCTCAGAGTTGCAGCTTTCTACTCAGTGTAGATCAGCCGTTTTTTCTGAAACGACTGTGCAACATAGCTTTGCTGTGCGCGCTGAATTTAGATGGAACATAAACAGTTTGGCGCGTCAGTCAGTTCGAAACAGTTCCTGCATCGGTCACGTAGCGCATATGCGCATCGACACAGGTTTTGCTCTACGAGCTCGACTCATGCGCCGACGCATCGGTGTTGCCGGACCCATGTTGTTGTCCTTTTCGCTGTTTAACTCAAAATAATGTGCTTACCTCCAATAATCAAACGCTGTCTTCTCGGCCATCTTGCCGGGGTACAAACACAAGTAGCTTACACACTCAGGTGCGCGCACACACACACACACACACACACACACACACACACACACACACACACACACACACACAGAGGCAAAGAGCAGGGTACAGACGCAAGCAGCCACATCTGACTAAATGCAGAAAAGCAGGGACTTCACTTTCCTTATCGAGGGAAATTCTTAAAGTAATGGAGTAATGAGTCCTTATTTTGGAAAACAACGGAGTTACTGATTACTGAATTTGCAAAACTAACGCGTTAGATTACTCGTTACTGAAAAAAAAAACCTAATAAGAGTACTCTAACGCGTTTCTTATAACGCATTACCCCAACACTGTCCAACACTGATTGCAAGGATTGCCCTCACCTCTGACTGACCTTACATATCTGACCACTGTCTCACTGACCAAGAGAACCACTAAATAAACTCAACCTAACCTTGCCAACTGCTCAAGCTCTGCGTACACCTGTGCCTGAAGTGTGACACAGTTTCTTGCCTTGCAGCAAAATAACTTCCCTGCGTTGAACCTGACTAAAGTTAGAACTGCAAAGCTACTGTATTTATAAACCTATATTGTTCAGTCTATGAGTAACCTTTCCAGAAACTGACTATTTCCTGCTACACTATAATCTTATGACTCTCCAGCATTTTACCAAATCTGGCTTAGGTTCATCTTCATTACAAACCAATAATGTTTAATTTTGTTGCTGCTTTTGCCTGGAAAATACATTTTTATGCACAATTTTCTGCTCCACTTCACGACTTATGTGGATTGTTTAATGTTGCTCATAACGTCAGAGATGTTCTGTGGAGGACTGACATGATGAGCACCCACAGCACCACATATCTCTCTGTTAAAATCAAGGGACAAACTGGGAGTTTAATACAGACTTTTCAATACATGATTGCTGAGTTATAAGCACCACAGAAGTCCGGCATTATGGGACACATTTTTTCTGATATCTGCTGCTTTATGACGGCTGGTGTAGATATTAATACTAGCCTGCTCCTGCTTATCTCTGAAGGCCTGTTTTACCCTGGTTTAAGATTTGGCAGTAAAGGAGAAACAATGATCAGAGGCAAACATTTAAACTATGCACATTTAATTCATTAGAGTTCCAAAAGGTGACAAAAGTTACATTACCATTGTTACCCATGTCCTTCTCCCAGGCATTGCAGGTTTTGTCTAATCAAATGTAACCAAGCTGTTTTAAGGCTTCTCCCTCTTCATTTTCAATTTCTAAATTTCCTCTATCAGGCACTAAGTCTGTAATCTTGCAAGACTTGCCGTGAGATTTTCCCACGAGACTTCCGTTGAGATTTGAATAAGTATGGCCGCGCACTGTTGTTTTTAGTGTGGGACTTTTGACTGTATAGAGCTGCTGCAGTTAGGCAATTAGCCGACTTAAAGTAATAATTTTCCATCCTAACTGCGATAACACTCACTGGTATGCCTTGCAACTTTTAGATACTTCTACCACTGAAGGTCGATGCATTTTAGAGCCTTGTGAGACTCACTAAAAACAGAACTGGTGAGTGTTAAATCGTTTGTTGTAGCATGCTAATGCTAAATACCCTGTGTTGATAGTGTTAGCTTAGCGCGGGCGCTAGCTCCACTTTCTATTGGTTTCCATTGTTTCTAGAATCATGGCTAACAACTATATTGCCTAGCTTCCATAGTTGTAATGTTGCATTAGCCTGTTGTTTTCATTTGACCAACTGGTTTAAAATTAGTTAACAATAACCTTATTTAATGGTTATTGGCGTATTAATTAGGGACTAAGCACTGTTAATCATTGTGCTAATTATTGGTCATGTTTACAGGCCAGGTTCCTTTGTTCCCATATATTGGGTGGTGAGCTAGAGACAGTCCTTGTGCCTCAGCCCGGAAAGAAGCCGACTGCAACTCCCATCAGTGCGGTAGGGGGCACTGCAGCTCGCTTCCCCCAACCCAAATACATCCTTATACTAACCTTTCAATATCATTCACTCCTTTGCTCATAATCAACCTTTTTGGACAATAATACAGCCTTTTGAGGGCTATATGAAGTTGAGATTTCAGACCACAATTTAGTGACCATTTCTGTATTTGTTCATTTGGAAAAATTTAACTGGCTTGTTTGTACTTATTGTGTACAACTGTAAATATTGTAAATATTTTTTTCATATATTACACAATTGTTTTGCACCTGAATTCTGTGTTGAGTCTTATTAAGCACATCTTCAACATTCTCCCAGAGCTGAGCTTAGACCTTCTGATGTTCTGATGATTATAGCTTTTATTTCATTTATTTTTATATAGGCATTTTCATAGAAAATGGCTACAAAGTGGTTCGCAAAGACATCCTTTTATCACACCAACAAATCTCTCCCGTGGCTGAGGGTCTGCAGGGGCAGCCCCTGTGGGTCCAAGCGTGATCTACCCTCGAGGTTCCGATGCTGTACGGCTAATTTATTACTTTATTACGGTCTTATCAGTGGTCAAGCCAAATTACCTCTCCAACCATAAATCGGCTCTAAACACATCCTGCAAGCTGTGCGTTTACTTTGCCCTGAAAGGGAGACACAGTTTTGAGGAGTTCCTTTTTATTATTCTCCATACAACTGGCTGATTAATATAACAGTTAATTTTATTTTCCGCAACACTGGTCAGTGCTGTAGCACTCATTCAAGGGTTACAAGGTCTGCCCTGCTGCTGGGTGATGAGCAGAGCCTGACTGGAGCGTAGGAGATGTAGAATAGAGAATGTTTTGGAGGCAGCAGGGCGCTGCGGAGCATGTTGTGTGACTAGAGGGCAGAGCGTGACAGGACCTCCACAGGCTGAACCACGTGTTTGTGGGGGATGCTGCCTTTCCTCTCCATGAGAATCTCATGCGACCCTATCCTGGTAAGATGATGAAATATGTTGATGATGAGCTCATGTTTGCTTATAGTTGACACAGGGCAAGAGATACTGAAGACTATGTGAATACACACACACACACACACACACACACACACACACACACACACACACACACGTGTGTGTAAAATTGTGCTTGTTTGGTTGTCTCTGTGATACTGTGGTACCCTATTATTACTACTCCTATTTAGAATAGTGTTTATATCCCCTTCACTATCATACACAGGCTCTAATCTTGAGGAATCACAGCTGGTCTACAATTACCATCACAGCATGGCTCAAAGGACAATTGAGAACGCTTTTGGCATCTTGTAAGCCAGATGGCGGATCCTGGGCCGCCTGATTGACCGTAGTCCATCAAAGACAGGCAAACAAACACAGACAGGGCAGGCCATATGTATTTATATGCATTTACATTTAAAACAAAACAAGATAAAATCTAATTTACATGAGGCAACATTTTAAATAAATTTACAGAAATTCATCACAGTTATAACTGGTCGTGCATCAAAACATTATGCACTTAAGATGTAATGTTTCAGTATGGTCTGAAACGTTTGCTGTTGCATGTATTCTTGCTCCATGTTAAAAAGAAGCTCATGGATCCGGAATTGTGCCAGAGACCTGAAACCTGAAGGTAATCTCCATAACCTGTTGGTCATTGAAGCTGCAAAACGTGCCTCCTCTGAATCCTGCTCCTTTGTTCTTTCTGCTTATCGCTGGTTAGTGGCTTTCAGCCTCTGCCCCAGCTCATCACTGTCCCTCCTTTCCCTTTTCTTCCTCTGCTTGGGTCTGGTGGGGACTCTGGTGCCTGGGAAGGATGGCTCTCTTGGGGTGGAGTACTCACTGGAGGTGGGTGGAAAAGATGGTTCTTTTGGGGCAGAGTAATCATTGGAACAGGATGATGGAGAAGCTTGACATGGGGCAGAATACTCACCGGGGCAGGCAGATGAAGGCAATGTCACTGCATTGAAACTGGTACTGAAGGCCTGAATATTATGTAGACAATGTGAATTTGTTTTAAATATTGACCTGAAAATTTATTGCAAAGACAATGTAACAAAAATAGTGGGGACACATGCCCTTGCCCCATCTCCACACTTTCCCCTCATCTTCTTCCTAGCCTTCACAAATCTATCCCTGAAGTACTTCCACTCAGCTTCACAACGTGTCTCATCCTTACCCAGAGTCTGAGCTATTTCTTCCCATGTATTTTTATTTCTTTAGAAATCATTGTATTCTTGGGCGCGCTGGTGTCGCAGCGGGTAGCGCGACCCATGTACGGAGGCCTTAGTCCTCGACGCGGTCGACCCGGGTTCGACTCCGACCCGCAGTCCTTTGTCGCATGTACCCCCCCTTCCTGTAAGCCAACTGTGTTAAAAAGCAAGCCTCTAGAGCCGCGGTTCTCAAAGTGTGTGGCGCGACCCACTAGTGGGTAATTGAGATGTGACAGGTGGGGCGCGCTAAGTTCCGGCGTGTGTGTGTGTGTTGTGTGACTATAAATGTAGAACGTGTGAGAGCAAACTGTCTTTCAGATGTCTGTTGCCGCTTATTAGACCAATCAAACCCACAAAGTAATAATTACTAGCCTACATGCAGTCTAATTAAAAGAACATTAGATATGAGAAAAATTTCACCTGGAACTGAAGTGCCAAAATAATGATTGACGTGACGTCAGCATATTTTTTGTAATGGAATAACCTTTCGCGCCCCAGTGTTGCCAACTCAGCGACTTTGTCGCTATATTTCAGACCACTCCAGCGACTCTTTTTCAAAAAAGCGACTAGCGACAAATCTAGTGAATTTTGGAGACTCTTACGTGAAAGCACGTATCGTTCCTATTCTTGTCCTCCAGCGGCAGATGCTGCCGTGGGGCGCATCCCCCGTCCCAACCCCGTTCTCCCGCTACCGCAGGAGTCCCTCTCAGCGCTTCAGTCAGAGCCACGGCATGTTTACCCTCAGCGTCCAGACTGCAAATAAAGCGCACATGCGGCGGGATTGACAGCGCAGGTTGATCATAAATAACTGAATTTGAAATATTTTATCTTAAATAAATAACGGTGTTTGATTCACACAGCCACATGTTCATGTTTTACCGTGATTTGTAGGCTCCTTAGTGGACCACAAGGGAAAAAAGAAAACGTTAAAAAAAATTTTTAAAACATTGTAACTCCGCCATAGTGTCTCTTTATGGTTAATTTTACCGGTCTCAAACCCGGGTAAAGGAAGAGGGTTAGTATTGAAATAAATTAAACATTAATAAAAAAAATAATAATAATAATAATTATAATAATAGTAATAATAATAATAAATAAATAAACATTAATGGACAGAAAAAAGTAGCTCTATATATTCTGAGTGTTTTTATTCACTTTTTGTCTCTCTCTAACAATGTTATTTCTCCCACAGCGCCAATAACTTGCACATCACATCATGTGGCAGATTATGCAAATTAGGTGATGACGTCATTCAGCGACTTCTAGCGACTTTTAGCACAGCCAATAGCTACTTTCCTTACTGAGGAGTTGGCAACACTGTCGCGCTCGTATATCTGTATCTGTATCTACATCTGTTTCGCGCCAATGGGTCGCAGGCTATTGTGGGCAAGATAACATGCATTTTTTTGTGACACGGACCTCAAAATTTGTCGAGTCGGCACCAGCAAAGAGACACCAACCAGACGGACCTAATAAACCAAAAAGCCAACCAAAAAGAAAATATGATGAAGGGTATCTTGCTCTTGGATTCACGGCAGCGGTGGTGGGGGCAGAGGAGAGACCGATGTGTGTCCTGTGTCTTAAACCGCTAGCAGCAGACAGCATGAGACCCAACAAATTAAGAAGACACCTAGAGACCACACACCCCAGTCACGTCAATAAGCCTCTTGATTTCTTTTAAAGAAAACTGGCAGAATACCGTCAACAGGAGACTCGCATGGTAAAAGCTGCATCAGTAAACAATAAGGCACAGATGGCTTCATATAGAGTAGCATACAGAATCGCGCAATGCAAAAAAACGCACACAATTGCCAAGCAGCTCGTTCTCCCCGCTGCTTTAGACATGGTGTCAATTATGCTTGACGAGACAAGCGCCGCAAAATTAAAAGCCATCCCCCTGTCCAACGACACAATTGCGAGACGTATATGCAACATTTCCAGTGATCTTGAAGAGCAACTCATAGAAAAATTAAAAGACAGTCGTTTTGCATTACAAGTGGACGAAGCTACTGACAGCAATAAAGACTGCTTGTTCATATCGTACGTCCGCTTTTTGTAAATGGCGAGTCACTGTGCGAGGATTTGCTGTTTTGCAAATACATAAAAAATAGAGCCACAGCCGATGAACTGTTTAAGATCATGGACAATTACCTCAAAGAACACGGCCTTAAATGGGAAAACTGTGTGGGCTTTTGCTCTGATGGCGCACAGACCAAGAAACGGGCTGCAGGCGCTAATAAAGAGGGTTGCGGCAGATGCGCATTGGACGCACTGTGTCATTCACAGGGAAGCGCTCGTGTCAAGACAGCTCAGCCCTGAACTAAACGAGGTTTTGACAGAAGTTGTGAGCGTGGTAAATTTTATCAAAACCCGACCTCTGAAAGCGCGACTATTCGCCACACTTTGTGAGGAAATGGGAGCTGATCACACATTTGTGCTGTTTCACAGTGAAGCACGGTGGCTCTCCCGGGGTAAAGTGCTGTCGCGCGTCTTTGAGCTCAGGGCACAGATTCGGATCTTCTTGGAAGAGGAGCACATGTTTGAGTTTGCAAGCAAGTTCAGGGATGAACAATTTCTGTTGAAACTGGCCTACCTCAGCAATGTGTTTGGCAAGCTGAATGAATTAAATCTTCAGCTTCAAGGCAAAGACAAGCACCTACCTCACCTGGCAGATAAGATCACCGCATTCATCCAAAAGCTTGAGGTATGGGGCAGGCGCCTCGATTAGCAAAACATAGATGTCTCTGAGAACCTGAGTGAAGTTGCTGAAACCACTGAATCTGGAGCCACCACAGTGATCCCATGTATTAAGCAGCACCTCTCTTCCCTGAGTGGATTGTTTCAAAAATACTTCCCAAACAACAGTGCTCAGTATGCCTGGGTTATGGATCCATTCAATGCAGCAGGTTGGTATTTTGACATTTTATTGAATATTATACTCATATAATATACATGAATTTATTTCTGTTGTATGCTACTAACTGGAATGGATTGTTGTCAAACTGATTTCTTTGTGTTTATTATGCAATGAAAAATAAAGTAAGTCTATTTTTTTCTATTCTGTCTGCAGCACCTGCTGATTTTAGGTCTGCTGAGGAGGACCAGTTTATTGACATGACATCTGACTCCACCCTGAGGCTCAGGTTTAATGCTCAGACTCTTAGTGAATTCTGGTTTGGAGTGGAGAGGGAGTATCCACTCATCGGGCAGAGAGCTGTGTGCATTCGTCTTCCCTTTGCCACATCATATGTCTGTGAGATGGGCTTTTCAGCTGTTGCTTCACTGAAAACAAAATACAGATCTCAGCTGAACATTGAGCATGACTTGAGAGTGGCAGTATCAAGCCTGCAACCCCGTTTTGAGAAACTGTGCAATGCAAAACAGGCTCATTGCAGCCACTAATGCAGGGATAAATAGACCTGTCTTGCCAGATGGATTGTACTTCTTTTCTTTTATTAACATATTGCAGAGTGGCACTTTAATTTTTTCAATCTTTGAGCTTGATACAAATTTTGACACAGCTGCATTTTTATTTTCTTTATTTGTGAGCTTGCTGTTATTTGATGTAGATAGTTTGTATTTAGATACTACTTGTTACTTCAATAAAATTGGAAAATTTTAAGATTGTTGCATATTTCATTAGCATTGTGTTGGGGCGATGGGGACAGGTAGGGCTTGAAAGTTCTCCCTTGTCCAAAGTGGGGAATGACAGAAAAAGTTTGAGAACTACTGCTCTAGAGCCACAAAACATCTCCAAAAAAGGTGTGAATTTTCCCTGGTCCATACCCAGGTGGGACGATCACCATTCTGGATCCTTTAAAGGTCAGCTTCATCTCCTCCAGCAGTAGCAGGGAAGGCTGGATCTCAATGTTCATAACACACAGCTCTCTGGCTTGATGCTGTTGCTGCTGGATCCCCTGAAACAGTTCTGTCCCTTTCTAGCTCACTTATTCCACAAGATCAGATCCTTCTGTTATGGGTGTGGAAGGTTTTGGTGCATCAAAATTTAGACAGTGTAATGAATGAAGCTGGTGAACCCGATATTCAGTCGTACATATAATTGTTTTTAAAAGGTTGATTGTAAGGGTGGTGGTTGAGGCAGACAAGTAGAACCGAACTTGAAACAGATGAGTTATGGCAGACGATGCAGGCTGGCAGGGATGAGCAGGAGGCCACAGGATGCAGGTAAAAACAGACCAGAACAGCCGATGTGGACCAGGGAACCACCAGAACAGGCAAAGCAAGCAGCTGAAAAGGCAGGCAAAGGCAACGTCCATCTGAAGAGTCCAGCTGGCTGAGCACACATGATCTGGTAGAGACGAAATGAGATCAGATCAGACGAGAAGAAACGTTCTGGCAAGGATGAGTAGGCCAAGGCAGGTATAAATAGGCCAGTGAATAGGTGACCAAAGTTCACTAATTGGTGCAGCAGGTGGGTCTGATTAACAGCAAGGTGTTGGCTGGAACGAGACTGAGCTGATTGGATAGTGGCTGAGAAGTGAAGGCTGATCGAAGAAAAGTCCAAAACAAAACATGCCGTGACAGAGAGGGTTTTAATAAAATAAACAAAGAAAACTTACCAAAACTAACAGGTGGCAGGGCAAGAAGAATGACGGGCATATGGTAGCATAACGGATCCAAGAACAAAGTAGAGTGACTTAAATTTACATACAGGGTAAGAGGAAAGAAGAAAGCAGAAGACCAAGTGAAAGCAAAGAAGGATGAAATATTACAGGGTAGACAGGGAGGAAACAGAATTTTAACAAAAACTACTAATAAGACCACAAAGTAAAAATAAACAACAGTAAAGGATAAATATCTTCAAAAGAGAAGATCCAAAATTGCCAAAATAAATACCCAAACACAAAAGGATCATGACAAACATGCTTTAAGCTAATGGCAGTAGTAATGTAATTGGTCTGGGGTTAGATGAAACCGATGGACCCCTTAACTGTTAATGGAAAACATCCTACCATCATTTCAAGATAAGGTAAATCCCACTTGGTTAAACAGCAGGAAAATAATCTGAAGCACACCAGCAAGTCCACTACTGAATGGCTAAAAAAACAATTATTTTATTACTCTGGCCCATTCAAATTTGAACTTAAATTGTCTTCAGATGCTGTAGTGGCAGGGTTGAGAGTCAACTCTTCCAAGAACGAGGTCATGGTTCTCAACTGTAAAAAGATGGATTGCTTCCTCTGGGTTGGGGTCAGTCTCTGCCTCAAGTGAAAGACGTCAGTATCTTGAGCAGGCCAGCTGACAGCTTTGCTAGGGCCCGGGACAACGCAGTGTTTTTGGGCTCCCCCTCTACACTTGCCGCCACACCACACACACACACACACACACACACACACACACACACACACACACACACACCAAAAAAAGTCAACTTAACTGTATACTTTATGCCCTGGAAATCTCTGTATTTTATACTGGAAATTTTCAACCCATCTATTGAATTTAGTGCACCAATTGATCTTTTCTTCATAAGGAAGCACTGCAGCCAAAATATGGCCTTTTTTGACCTGCTGTATATTAGCCAGTCCCTAAGCTTGATGTATCATGAAACTGTTGACCTTTCGGGTTTTGTGATTTTTATTTTATTATTACAAGTTAATAATAATAATAATAATGTTGATAGTGTTTTTTTCCGAATCCACCTCTTATATCTTTCGATCCTTATGTAATTTTGTCTGTGTTGTGTGCACCTGCCTGTTGCTTTATAATCCTATAAATTTCCCCGTCGTGAGATAACTAAAGCATTAGCTAATGTTATCTTAAATAACACTTTTTATTTTTTTTTTTTAATAGGATATATGTACTGGGTGCTTTCAATGTCTTAATTACATTTTCTGTGTGGGCTCCAGTAACATGATATATAATATCTACTTTGAAAGTTAACATGAACTGCTGCTGAAGATGACCACTCTGATCTACCTGGATGTTCCATGGAGGACTGAAACGCCTCAGTCAGAGACGTCAGTTTCTGGGTCTTTTCAGAGCAATGAGAGAAGTTTCGTCTCCTCTCCGTTTGTCGCTCGACGTTTTCTTGCCCATGGTTTCTCACGTGCTTAGATAAATTTGTCGTGTTTCCACTGAATTTAACCAGCTTTTTACAAAACATACAGCTTGATTTAATTTACGGTATTAAAGTAGAGCCAAACGGCGCTTCTTCTCCTCTTCATGTTTTACCGCTCCTGTTTTCTCTCTCTCTCCGAGTTTGAGCAGCGCAGCGCAGAGTTTGTGAGAGACACCAGAGAGCGGAGTGGCAAGGCCAGGCTGAGCCTGCGTGCTGATTGGCCTGCGCCGCTGAGCCATGTACGAGAGGGGAGGGGGAGCAGCAACGTGCCGTGACACAGACGCGGAGACTTTGGATGAAGCTGCGCGCTGACTGACACTCTGACTGACTATTTTAATGGTCAGTCAGAGTGTCAGTTTTGGGCCCCCTTCCTTCCTGGGCCTGGGATAACTGACCTGTTTGTCCGTCCCCCCCCTGTCGGCGGATGTGTCTTGAGGAACACCCAGAACCTTGGATCCCTCAAATTTAGTCTAGGTGTCGCTGGGAAGAGGGATATTTGGAGTTCCCTCTTGGAACCTATTATCCCTGTGACCCAATCTCGGATAAATGGATGATGGATGGAAGGTTAGGTGAATTATATAGTATGACATATGCTGGTGAAGATTCTCAGACATCCAGGTCATGGTCATTCCAAAAAAAGTAAAAAACAAAGCAACTGGACTTGTTTTTCGTAGTTGAAGACGTTTCGCTTCCTCTCCAGGAAGCTTTCTCAATTCAAAAAGTCTGGAGTAATGTGGAGTAACAAGCTTTATAGAATTAATAAACAAAGGCCTTGTAATGGCTTAGATAACATGCAAATTCAACCGAAACAGGTCCACCCTTTAGGAATGGGCGGTCGTTAAAGCCATTAAGCTAGCAGATTGGACCGAAACTGTTCCACTCCTCTGTAATGAGGAGTTGTTAGGGTTGTTATTGGCTTGGCTTAAAGGAACAATGTTTTGATCATATATAGTATGACCTAAAACAAAATCTTCATGCACAAAAACAGTCCATTTTAGCTAAGATGAAACTTCTGCAAAAGAGAGTTGGTCAGAATTTCTCCACAACTATGTAAAAGACTCATTGACAGTTATCACAGATAATTGATAGTTGTTGCTATTAATGGCTGGGTTGGGTTAAATCGCTTTAATCCCTTATCAAATGTAATTATCATATGAGAACTGAATTGGTGGACAAAACAACTTTCTACTACACTGTGTCTTCTTGAGCTTGTGGGAATATGTTTGACCACATTTCTGTTAGAGCTATTACTTGTGTTTTTCAAGATCAACATGGACTAAATATAACAATAATCAACTGGATCACTCAAAAGCTTAATTGGTTTTATAAAAATAATTATTGTATTTTCTGAGTAGCTGGAGGACTTCTCTTTTTAGCCTATTGCCCTCCGTTTTTGGTAGCATTGCACATCATCCATGAGCATATCATACTTATCATAATTAGTTTCTCAGCATATACATTAGGCACATGAAGCAAGAGAAGGCTCAGATATCAAGCTAAGCAAAGTTTAACTAAAATATGTGAAACACTTGTTATTGTTGCATCATCTTTGAATCAGTGTATTGTTTTCTCCTCCATTAATCACATCTGGGTATATTGACGTCATCACCTGACACTAAGGACAGCAGGTGTAAACACTTTATTCTCTATAGAGGTTCATCATCAGCAGGACCTTCTAATGAGCTTCACACCAAAAGGTGTTGTGAGACCAGTGGTGCTCTTAATGATACAATGGCTGTGTTTACATGTTAGGCGTCCTTTCTGGAAAAAGTAAAGTATATTAAAGTTTTGAATGCAATCCCTGTTATCATTGTCACAAAGATGTTTGTGTGCATTAACAGAAAAATCTGATCACATTGTGAGACTCATTACTACATTGTCTCAACTCAAATTGTATTGACATTTACCAATACAGTGGTTTGTAAAAGTATCCATACCCCTTGAACTTTTCCACATCTGTCACATTACAACCATACATTTTTTTTATTTTTATTGGAATTTTATGTGAAAGACCAACACAAAGTGATGTCCAGTTGTGAAGTAGAAAGAAAATTATACATGATTTTTTTTTTTTACAAATTAAAAAAATTAAAAAGACATTGTGCAAAAGTATGTATCCCCCTAAGTCAATAGTTTGTGGAACTACCTTTTGTTGCAATTCCAGCTGTGAGTCTTTTAGGGTATGTCTCGACCAGCTTTACACATGCAGTGATTGGAAATTTTGCCAATTCTTCTTTGTAAAACAGCTCAAATTCAGCCAGATTACATGGAGAGCATTGTGAACAGCAGTTTCCAGATCTTCCAATAAATTGTGGATTGAATTTAGGTCTGGACTTTGACTGGGCCATTCTAACACATAAATATGTTATGTTTTAAAACATTCCATTGTAGCCATTGCATAATATTTAGGGTCATTGTCACGCTGGGAGGTGAACCCCCTATCCCGAGTCTTTTACAAATTTTCTTCCAAGATTACGCTGTATTTGGCTACATAAATCTTCCCAGCAACTTCTACCATCTTTCCTGTCCCTGCTGAAGAGAAGCACCCCCAGAGCATGATGCTGCCACCAGGGGTGAATTTACCATTAGACTAAACTAGGTAGTTGCGTAGGGCCCCAAGTTCCTGGGGGCCCTATGAAAGTCCTTTTGCATTTATGATTAATACAGTTATTACTTATTTGTACAAATTGATTATGTTTTTGATAAAAATCCTTTCGATAAAATGCCATCAGAATGCTTATTATATTAAGTGTGCCTCGGGAGCCCCCCTTCAGTTTTCACTACATTGGATCAGTTCATTTGCAGAAAGGTACATTGGATCAGTCCATGTGCAGAAAGGTCCAAGCAGACAGCAGCAAACCATTTGAAAACAAACGGCGCAAAGAGGTGACGAGAAAAGAAGAAGAGAGGAAAGAAAGATGAACAGAAGCTACCCTAGCGGTGCTTAAAAATTGGCAGAAAACTCAGCGTCAGTGTTCCCTCAAAGCTGCGCGCTTGCACGGGCTCTGGATTCAGCACGCACAGCAGATCTATGATGCGAAGTAAATAAAATCCAAGCTGAACCGTAAACAAAATAATAATAAACCAAGTTATTTTGTACCATTTTCCAACTCTGGTGAGACGGTGTTCCACGGCCCCACTCTGAGAGTGCCAGAGGCTGATCGGAGCACACCGCTGATTGGTGGGTGGGGCAGACATCTTTATGGTTGGGCAGGTTGTTCAGTGCGTCTTTGTTCTGAGCTCCATTTAAAAAAAAAAAAAAGCAGATCTACGCTGAGTAGAAAGCTGCTGCTGAGTAGTTCTATTCAATTTATTCAATTCAATTCAATTTTATTTATATAGTGCCAAATCATGAAACATGTCATCTCAAGGCACTTTACAAAATCAAGTTCAATCATATTATACAGATTGGGTCAGATTATACAGATTGGTCAAAATGTCCTATATATATAAGGAAACCAGTTGATTGCATCAAAGTCCCGACAAGCAGCATTCACTCCTGGGGAACCATAGAGCCACAGGGAGAGTCGTCTGCATTGTACATGGCTTTGCTGCAATCCCTCATACTGAGCAAGCATGAAGCGACAGTGGGAAGAACAACTCCCCATTAATGGGAAGGAAAACCTCCGGCAGAACCGTATGAACGGTCATCTGCCTCGACCGACTGGGGTTACAGAAGACAGAGCAGAGACACAACAAGAGAGACAAAAAAGCACAGAAGCACACATTGATCTAGTAATCTGTTCTACATTAGATGGTAGTAGCGGGTGAGCCGTCTTCTCTGGATGATGTCACAGTTAACAAAACGCCAGACCAGGTGTACCTACTATGAAGAAAAAGAGAGAGAGCAAAAAGTTAAAAGCTGAAATGACGACAGTCATTTCAATGTAATACAATGCAAAACTGGAGAACAGTAGCCTGAAGAACAGTAGAAATCAGTAGAGTGAGAAAATTAGACCCTGATGTCCTCCTGCAGCCTAGGCCTATCACAGCACAACTATAGAGGTAGCTCAGGGTAACATGAGCCACTCTGACTAGAAGCTTTGTCAAAAAGGAAAGTTTTAAGATTAGTCTTAAAAATAGACGGGGTGTCTGCCTCACGGACCAAAACTGGGAGTTGGTTCCACAGGAGAGGAGCCTGATAGCTAAAGGATCTGCCTCCCATTCTACTTTTAGAGACTCTAGGAACCCCCAGCAGACCTGCAGTCTGAGAGCGAAGTGCTCTGTTAGGAACATACGAGGTAATCAGAGCTCTGATATATGATGGAGCTTGATTATTAAGGGCTTTATACGTTAGAAGGAGAATTTTAAATTCAATTTATGATTTAACAGGAAGCCAATGAAGGGAAGCTAGAAATTGGAGAAATATGATCCCTCTTGTTGATTTTCATCAGAACTCTTGCCGCAGCATTTTGGATCAGCTGAAGACTTCGAACTGCATTTTGTGGACTTCCTGATAGTAAAGAATTACAATAGTCCAGCCTTGAAGTAACAAATGCATGGACTAGTTTTTCAGCATCACTCCTGGACAGAATGTTTCTAATTTTGGCGATATTCCTGAGGTGAAAAAAGGAAACTCTGGAAACCTGTTTAATATGGGATTTAAATGACATGTCTTGGTCGAAAACAACACCAAGATTTTTAACTTTATTACCAGAGGCCAAGTTAATGCCATCCAGATTAAGTGATTGATTAAGAACTTTATTTTTTGAAGACTCTGGCCCAAAGATTACAACTTCTGTCTTGTCAGAATTTAAAGTTCTACATCGCTTTGTCATACTCAGTGATTTTGGCTTCAGAACAGGTGATATCAGTCAGGTAACTAAACACTGCATCTGATCAACCATGAGTTGAACGTGAGCACGAGCATTAAAAAAGCCCTGATCAATGGATCACAGATAACGTGATTCACCATTGCAACGGCAGGAAATAAGCCTCAAAGTGCGCATTTCCCGCAAGTGGAATTAGAAATCATTAATGAAGGCATATGGAGAATATGAAACCATAAGAAACAATGCTGGTTGGCGGCAGAGCATAGCTGAAAACCTCAATTCATGAATGATATGAGAGTTATTTGACTGAGAATTAAAGCTGTTGTCTCACACTTCACTAATTCAACACAAGTGGGCGGGGGGTGCATTGATTAGGAAAGGCATTGAAAGGATATGGCAGCAAATCACGAAGTATGAAAATACAGTTTAATCAGGTAAGGTTAAGTTCTAAGTTTTCTTATGTTTAACGGTACTCAACTGAAGCATTGATTGGCTATATTCAACATATGCAATTAATAATGGTATAGTATGAGTTATTGAAATGACTGATATGTTCATCTTTTTACCAGCATTGTTCACCCATCCTTCTAAAAATTAGTTACACTGATTGTCTTGTGTTTAATTTGTGCCAACCTCACTTTATATTAATCATATAGGCTATATGTATATTTTCCAGCTGAAGTAAAGAAGGTGTTATTTAAGTGAAGAAATGTGCAGAAGCCCTAACGGTGTTTGGGAAAAAAATATATGAATGGAAACTAAAATATATGAATGGAAAATCAGAGCTGGGATTGCCAAACTTGATACAAAATAAATTATTGCTTTCATTCTTTGCAGTTCTGTACTTAATCTTGTGGGTCTCTGACTATGGAACACCTTTAAACTATAACTGAGTGCAACAATAGCATTCCTGACAGTGCGACATACAGCTGCCTCTGAAAGATTTTCTGAGTCTCCTACATTATTTAAAAAAAAGCTGCTGTTGGGCTAAAGACCACAAAATAACATTTTAGGGACAAAAGAAAGAAAATACAACTACTAAATGGACAAAACAAAAATACTGACTGGAAAACCACACGAAAAAAGGGACATGAAGAGCAAAAGGGGAAAAAGGGAGCATGCAGGCATGCTGAATAAGAAGGGACAGAAGAATAAGAAAAAAACTAGGACAAAAGGTAGAGAAATTCAAAGACTGAGAAAAAGACAGGAAGCAAATAAAACGAAAGAAAAAAGGGAGGGGACGACAAGGAGTAAAAAGAAAGACAACATGAAATAGGACAGGAAGAGAAGGACAAAAGGTAAAACAAATAATGCATGTGTATTACATTAAAATGTTGATTTGTATAATTAATCTATTGTTTTGTCTGTTGTCTTCTCATTTCAGAGGGCCCCATGCCTGTCTTTGCCTAGGGCCCCAAATTTTCTAAATCCGCCCCTGGCTGCCACTACCATATTTGACAGAGGGTATGGTGTGTTCACCAAAAAATATTTTGGCAAAAAAGTTAAATTTTGATCTTGTCTAACCAAAGCACTTTCTTCCACATGTTTGCTGTGTCCACAACATAGCTTCTGACAAAGTGCAAACAGGACTTCTTATGGTTTTCTTTAAACAATGGATTTCTTGTAGCCAGTTTTCCATGACAACCACATTTGTGCAGTGCACAACTAACAGCTGTCTTGTTGACAGATTCCGCTACCTGAGCTGTGGATCCCCGCAGTTTGTCCAAAATTCCCATGCACTTCTTGGTTACATATTTGATCACAGCTTTCCTTGTTTGGCCTGTCAGTTTAGTTGGATGGCCATGTCTTGGTAGGTTTACAATTGTGCCATACTCTTTCCATTTCCAGATGATGGATTGAATAGTGCTCCGTGAGATGCTTAAAGCTTGGGAAATCATTAGTTATGGGGGCAATATTGTTGCAATATTATTTGCAAATGTGTGTGGAGAGTTGTGTGTCTGTATCTCGATTTGTGTGTGTGCAGTGGGATTTGAAAATGTGTAAATAAATCTGTAAATGTGTGAGATTTGTGTGTCTGTACAGCAATCTGCAAATGTGTAAAACTACTTGTGTGTAATCCGTTTTGCAAATGTGTAAAAAAAATCCACAAATCTGTATTCAGATCTATAAATGTGTGCTAAGATTTGCAAATGAGTACTAAGATGTGCAAATGTGTAGATCAATCTGTAAGCGCACACAGAGACACTTATGTCTGAAGTATTTTTGCTTCAAGACCCACAAATACAGACAAGTCATTGGTTACAAGTCAAGCAGTTTCTCGGTTGGCTCTCTTTACACACGCGATTTTTGCTACATTTCTGCCGTGTGAGATGCACAAATGCGTAGAGGATTTGTATGTATAATATCTGGATTTGCGGCCCTCATTTTTTAGCTGTTTTCTTCTTCTGGGCAATTTTGACGTGGAGTTTTAAAGATCACAGCACTACTAGTGGTGCGGCATGGGAATTACACCGTTAAGTACTCTGTCCGTGTAAACAGGGCCTATGACTGCAAATGTAACCTTTATGAATTTTAATGAAATGTAATTAAAATACATTTTAATTAGATGCTTGTAAAGCTATTTACAAGGCTAATTCATTGTGTATTCTACACAATGAACGCTGAAGCTAGATATAGCTACATTTTTTCACATTTTATTGCGTCAAAACAAAGTGATGAATACACAGCTTTCTAATATGATTAGCATTCACGAGCAAGTGAATGACAGTTATTTATAATAGCTCCATTAATGAACCCAGTCAACTACTAACATGCTTTATTAAGGGGAAAAGCAAAAACTGATAATCCATTGTCATTGCTTTAAATTCAAAGGTTATTATCAGAATTTATGAATAAAAGCTCCAGGCAGGAAGGCACCACATTCTGGTTTCAGTTTATTAGTTGTTTATTTTTTCTGATGTCTTTAAACTCACTCAGAAAAGAAAACTAATCTTAATCAACAACATTGTTCTATTGCAGCCTGTGTTTGTTCAGTTTTAATATTAATCCAGTCTAACCTTTAATCACAATTTTAAACAGCAGCTATTCTTATTTTGATGGGGATTTTGTAAAAGTATTTTTAAATCCTCACACATTTACAGATTCATTTACACATTTTCAAACCCCACTGCACACACACAAATTGAGATACAGACACACAACTCCCCACACACATTTGCAAATAATACTGCAACATTATTGCCCCTATAATTAGCAATCATCAGGTAACTTCTGAAGGCAATTGGTTGCACTCAGAGAAAAGGGGACTTTTCAGTTTTTTCATGATTTTCAAATCATGTATGTTTCTCGTTTTACATCCCAATGTTATACTACTTTGTGCAATTTGTATGTAAAACATGTTTATGTTTTGGTTGTAATGTGACAGGAAAAGTTCAAGGGGTGTGAATACTTTTGCAAGCCACTGTAATAGCAGACAATCATCAGTGATGCCATTTGACTAGGGCACTCTTAGGAAGAATCCCACAATGACCTGCATCCTATTACTGTCCAGGTGCATTGTTTAACCCTCCTGGTCGCTATACAGGATATATACAGGGTGTATATCCCGTATACACCCTGCATGCTCCAGCTTGCAATGACCCAACTTCACTACACCCTCAAGATAATGCAGCCTAATTGAATTTTAAACAATAAATCTGTTTTACCTGAAGGAACAACTTGTAATTCACCACAAATAGAGTGAAGCAGGCGTGAAGGACAAAGGAAGGCAGAGCGTCGTGAGTGGTTCAGAGCCGTTGAGAGAAGTGGAGAGAAGACGATCAGGCGAGGAAGAGCTGACTGAGGAGGGTTTAAGTAGGGAGAGTTTGCAGGTGGAATGAGTCTGGCTTAATTAGCAGCTGCAGGTGGCAGAGATCAGCTGCGGAGTGGGGAACTGGGCTGTATGGAAGGAGGAAGGTGCCGGAAAATGTCCAGAGTGAAGCAGGCAAAAAGTGAGGTGCTAATGTCTAATTTAAGCTGTGGCTTGCAAAGGCCTTTCATTTTGTGCCACCTCTGTCAAAATTTTGCTAAAATCTGTATTTCTTATACAGGACTGTCTCAGAAAATTAGAATATTGTGATAAAGTTTTTTATTTTCTGTAATGCAATTAAAAAACATGAAATGTCATACATTCTGGATTCATTACATATCAACTGAAATATCGCAAGCCTTTTATTGTTTTAATATCGCTGATTATGGCGTACAGCTGAAGAAAACTCAAAAATCCTATTTCAAAATATTAGAATATTTCCTCAGACCAAGTAAAAAAAAAATTATAACAGCAAAACAAAATCAAACATTTGAAAATGTCCATTAATGCACTCTGTACTTGGTTGGGAATCCTTTTGCACAGATTACTGCATCAATGCGGCGTGGCATGGAGGCAATCAGCCTGTGGCATTGCTGAGGTGTTATGGATGCCCAGGATGCTTCAATAGCGGCCTTTAGCTCATTTGCATCGTTGGCTCTGGTGTCTTTCAGCTTCTTCTTCACAATACCCCACAAATTCTCTATGGGGTTCAGGTCAGGGGAACTGGCAGGCCAATCAAGGACAGTAATGCCATGGTCAGTACACCAGTTACTGTGAGAATCTTATGTCGTCTCTTAACCACTACCATACTGTACTTGTGATTTAGTTTACTGAACCAAGCTGAGTGTTTTTCAAGGCTCAGGAAACCCTGCAGTGTTTCAAGTTAATTAGACGATTCAAGTGATTAGTTGAATAGCCTACTAGTATACTTTTTCACGATATTCTAATATTTTGAGATAGGATTTTTGAGTTTTCTTCAGTTGTACGCCATAATCAGCGATATTAAAACAATAAAAGGCTTGCAATATTTCAGTTGATAGGTAATTAATCCAGAATGTATGACATTTCATGTTTTTTAATTGCATTACAGAAAATAAAGAACTTTATCACAATATTCTAATTTTCTGAGACAGTCCTGTAAAGGGTGTCTTGCTAAAGTATTCATACTACATGAGAGTTTAACATTTTGTTGCACAACCATGACAACATCTAGGTTATTCAATTGGTATTTTATGTGCTAAACCTACACAAAGCACCATTTTGTTTACCTGACTCCACCAGATAGATTTGCTCCGCATATCCATCTGGAAACCTTCCGTTGAAGTAATTTTGGGAAGGGGCGAAAATACTGGTTAGCTGATTGGCCTATGTTGGTGATAGACGGGCCAAATAAACCAATCAGATTCGTCGTCGCTCTGTTACAGAGCGACGACGAAAACACAACCACAAGCCAAGCTACTCTTGCTGCTGCAGGTAAAGGCTCGTTAGCTCAGCAAAGAAATACTCTGTAATTCCGATAAAACTCGCTCGATAGCCACGCTAACGCTAGTTTCATCGGCTGAAGCCGCCATGTTGTTTAGACTGAACTGTCGCGCTTCCCGTTGCGTCACACCTCAACCCGCCTCAAAGCCAACGCTGATTGGACGTTCGTTTGGTGAACGGCTCCAAATTTTCTTCAACGGAAAGTAGCCAGACTGATCTGCGAGTGAAACCTTGAAAGCTCGCAAGATCAGGATGGTCTCACGAGGCTACCATTTTGTATTAAGTATGAGGAAAATCATACCATCCAAATTACAAGTTTAGGTCCGGGGAGGAAATTATTCACATTTGATGCTGCTGGATGGTAACCATGCTGTAAGTAGAGCTTCAAAAAGCAAAAGAAATAAAACAAAGATAGAGTATATAAAAAGAAGAATAGGCAAATTATTGAGAAATGTATTGTTGTGCAATTAGGATTGGTTGATTAGAAATATATATTAAGACTTACAAATAACAATCCTAATCAACAATTTAGAAAGATTATGTACTATTCAAAATCAACATAGATGTAATGCTTTTGACAAGCAGTTAATCATCCATTTGCACAGATGCAGAGCTAGATAGCGCTTTGATTCAATCTGTATATGAGGTAAGCTGTCTTTCAGATTTCATTATCATAATCATCCATATCTTCACTGTATATTTTACATATTATATTTATATCACACACAGATAGTAAATGTGTTATTCTGTGACTGACGGGACCATCATATGGCAGGAAGTTCATGACCGGCTATCTGTCTTCACTGGGGCTGCATGCAGGAGAGGGTCGGGTTGGAAAACACCTAAGAGAGCTCCATCAGCCATACTATGAATTCCGACGTCAGGTAATTCTTGTGCTTTAAAAGGTACAGATGATAGGCTTAATGTTTGAACTTTAAAATGCTACGGAGCTTGGGATAAATCGTGCCAGGGTCTCCCACCTCTCACTCAAAGCTTTCTTTTTGGGAAAACGTTAGTTTACATTGATGAAGCCACAGTTCAAATAGCCTACTTTAACTTCCCATCTCTTCTTTTGAATAAGGCTTCATTCTAGTTAAATAAACGTGCACGTTTCTTATTATTGAAGTGATTTCCGCAGAGCGTGATGCAAGTTGAGCGATGAGCGGAGTGAAGGAAACCTAGGGGGCTGCATCAGGAGGGAGATTAGAACACATAAAATTGTGTTCTAATCGCCCCCTCCCAGGGTGCTCGTAATTTAAATCCTATTCCGTACCATGCTGAATATATGAGCCATAAACTTCATTTAGACCAAAATGAAAAGCTTGGGATGTTTGGAGTTACACATGTGTTGGCTGTTGATGGCTACAGCAGCAAAATTGTTGCACATTCAACCATGCCCATCAAAAACAACCTTGTGATTTACGAGGATGTATACAGGTGAATATATTCACAAATACTATTATTATTGACATAATTGTCTGTAGTATATTACCTTTAAAACATGTACAGTCATTGAATTACTTAAAAAAATGTACATCACTGTATTGAATTTATGTCAGATCTGCAGTCGTGTACCATGGCATGTGGCACCAAGTTCGGGTTGATCACGGCAGGGAGTTCTACCTGTGTTTTTACATGCAGGAGACATTGTCAAGATACAGACACAATCTCAGCAGGCCATCATACCTCCAAACCACATCAACAAGGGTGAGAAGTTATAGGAATTATTTGTGGTTCATGCACTGCTCCCTTTAAATATTATTAAACATGATTGAAATCTTCTATTGTCGAGTTATTATGGGGTTTGTCTGCCTGAACTCGACCAGGCTTGGCACAGAGGACGCAGGGAACAACTCAGATCAACTTAGTCATTCCTTTTATTTGACTTTTGTCACTTTTTGTTGAATCATAATCAGGTTGATAACCTCAAAGAGAAAACAAACATAACTTAGTTCCACAGTGAACCATAGTCACACATGTAATCATGTTTAGTTCTCTATCTTAGACTTAGTCTTAGAAAATTAAATAAAAAAATCAGATCAGTATCACCAATCTCATTTCATGCTTTACTAGAACATAAGTGGGAGAATGAAGTGAGATGCATACCAGTAGCGTCTCTGTGCTCCACTGACGCAACCCACACCCAGGGCAGACAGACAAAAGGCCACACAGGTGCTCACCCAAGGTTAATCTCCCTAGAGCTTCTTGCTCTACTCTCTCTCTCTGAACACTAAGTGAACACTTGGGCTTTCTACTGCCCTCTGACACACTCCATGCACCAAATAGACATCACCACATCCCAGAGTGAAAAATATAAAAAATGAAAAGTAAACAGCATATAACACAGAACCCAACACCTCCCACTTGAGCTCCTGGTTAATGAACCCAAGGAGGTCACACTATTCTCTCTTAATGTTGCTCCTCAATAGGAAGCAGAACCACCAGGCATCTGACATCCCTGTGATTGATTGTGGAGGGGATTCTTGATGAGAATTTTTCTGTCTTTTTTCTTTGCTTGTGCGGTGTTCCTCCTTTCCTCATTGGAACAGGATAGCTTGGAAAAGTCCTCACATTCACATCCCTCACAACCCCTCTTCGGTCAGGATTTACACTGACAATTCTGCCCAGCTTGTATCGGCCTCTCAATGCGTTTTGATCCGCCAGCCACACAACATCTCCCACCGTCACATTCCGCTGCTTTGTGTGCCATTTGCTCCTGATGAACAGGTTGGGACCAGCCAGCTCACACCACTTTCTCCAGAACCTGCTGACTTCTTGCTGGATACTTTGGAGTCTTTTATACGAGTAGCCTTCAAACTGAAAATCTCCTGGATCTCCCTTTGGGCTGGCCCGACCAAGTAAGAGGGAGTTTGGGCTGACAAACTCCACATGGTCTTCACGACTTTGAACTCTGGCAGTTATGGGTCGTTCATTTATCAAATTTGCTGCCATGAAGATAAATGTCTGGAACTCTCCCCATGTAAAGACTTCATCACCACCAAGGTTATTTAAAGCTCTTTTGACTAAGCGGACTGCTGCTTCTGCTACTTCGTTCCGGGGGGGGGGAGTTCTGCTAGGTGGATGTTCCACAACCATTCTGTTCCATTCTCTGCAGCTTCAACCTCAAGCTCAGCTTTGTTCAGTTTATCTAGGAAACTCTGGAGCTCCTTCAGTGCAGGTTTGGCCCCCACAAAATTTGTCCCAGCGTCTGACCACAGCTTCTTTGGGTGTCCTCTGAGGGATGTAAATCTCTGATAAGCCAAGAAAAACCCTTCTGATGACTGGTCACTGACAACATCAGGGTGAACAGCTCTTAAAGCCATGCAGCAGAATACGATGTCCCAGACTTTCAGTTTAGTCCTCTTTTTTATCTCGTCTCTGACCTCATATGGTCCAAACAAATCAACACTCGTAAATTCAAATGGATTTGAAGAGCGCACTCTTTCCGGTGGCAGCTCACTTGCTGACATTGCTTGGCCTTGATCTTCCTGCAGATGACACAACTGTAAACCACTTTCTTTGCCAGTCTTCGACCTTTAATCACCCAGGCCTTCTTCCTCATCCTGAGAAGTGTTCCTGCCACACCTTCATGATTTCCATTGTGGGCCTCTCTTGCTATCAACACGGATATCCACGCCTCATATGGTATTATTGGCACTGCAGATTTATCTTCAGTGAATATCCGAACTCTGCCTCCACAGACTAACAATCCAGACTCTTCATCTTTGTATACCACCAGTCTGTTAAGAGCTGTAACTGGAAAGGTCCCCCTTTCTTGAGCTTCAAGGAAGAGATGTCTAAGTGCATCTTCCTGCTCTCTCACTGTCAGCATAGTTAATTCACCTTTCAGTTGTCCTCTGCCTTCCAGCCACTTCTTAGCAGCTCGCTGGACCCAGGCAACGACATTTACTAGCTTGTGCAAGTGACTGAATCTCCTAACCTCCACCAGACTCTTCAGCTGAGAATCAGCAGGTGTCTTTTCTGGGCCAATTGTGGGATTTGTTTTGGTTTTGTTCATGTTGGGATCTTTAAAGTTTGCCTGAGTGGTTGACAGGTGTTGCTCTCTTCTTACTTGACTTCTGGTCACTGCTGCTATGAAAGCTTTTATCTGGAGCTTGTTTACACTTTCCCTGGCATGAGCAGCAACTATTCCAGCTGACTTCTTAGGCCACTCCTCCACTGGCCACCTCAAAAACTCTGGTCCGTTTTGCCACACAGATCCTTCCTTCAGATCTCTTGCTGTGCCTCCTCGAGTCATTATATCGGCAATGTTCAGTTCCCCAGGAATCCACCACCAGTCTTCAATAGGTCCAGCTCTTTGGATCTCACCCACACGGTTTGCAAAGAAGGTCTGGTACCCATAGCTGTCTCTTTGGATGGCACCCAAGACTGTTTGACTGTCCACTAGATGGAACTACTTCTCCACTTTCAGTCTCCCATGTCTCTCAAAATACTTTCTGAGCCTGGCTGCAAAAACAGCTCCACAGATCTCGGTTTTTGGCACTTCTCCCTTTTGATCCAGCGGAGTCAGCTTGGCCTTTGCTTCCACAAAGCGGACGTCAACTCCCCTCTCTGTATCCCACCTCAGATACATCACTGCTCCATAGGTTTTATCACTCCCATCTGAGAAGGTTATTCCCCACGGTTTCGCTCTCCAGTCAGCTGGTGTGATGCTTCTGCAAAATTAATACGCCCAAGCTCTATATATTCTTCAGACATATTAATGGCTTCTTCTCTTAGACCTTCTGAAAGCGGTTTATCCCAGGTCTCTTGAGTCATCTTTCCACCTCCAGCCTCTTGGAAGGCCTTACTTACAAGGATTGCTCCCTTCTGTTTGACCGGTGTGACTAGCCCAATTGGGTCATAAAGCCCAGCTACCTGACTTAGCAGTTCCCTCCTGCTCAATGGATCAGGTGTTTCCAGTCTCACATTCTCCTTGTTAAGATGCTCGCCCAGTCTAACCTTTCTTTTCCTCTTGAAAAAGTTGATTGATGTCATCATGTAAAGCATGTCCTCTTCCACCTGATACCCAACACCCAGGGCCTTGTTGTCTTCATCCCTCATCTGGTTTGGAAGGATGATTGTTGCTGTACTTTGTGCTGCTGCCTTCTGCTTTTGTGGGATTCCCCCTGCAGCAATCTGCCTCCCACTTTGGCCTGACCACACCCAAGGCTTGAGAAAGAAGCCTCCTGCCTTCAAGATGTCCTCCACTCCTCGTGTGATTTTGATCAGTTCCTCCAGACTGTTGTGGGACGTTAGGATGTCATTCACATAGCTATCCTCTTCCAGAATCCTGCACTCCTCCTCCAGGTGAGCAAAGATGGATAGTCTTGCCGTCTCATGAATAGCGAGCTGTGCTATACACCCAGCTGGTCTGTCTCCTATATTGACCCGTGTGATGGTATATTCTTTTATGTCTTCCTCTGGCTTGTCCCTCCAGAGAAATCGGTGCAGATGTATTTCACGTTCCTCCAGCCACACTGAATTATACATCTTTTTGATGTCACCAAGGGCTGCATACACACCTCTTCTGAACCTTAGCAGGACAGCTCTAATTGGGTTTAGAACGTCTGGCCCCTTTAAAAGAAGGTAATTCATGCTCACACCCTTGAATTTCTGGCTACTATTCCACACCAATTGCACTGGGGTCGTTACTGAGTGAGGGTTCGGTGCCACCAAGTGGCTTACATACCACACAGGCCCCTTCCAGTTTCCTCTCATCTCCTCAGTGAGTTCCATGGTAGCACAACGTTCAACCATCTCATGTACTTGCACTGTGTATACAGCTTTCCATTCAGGCTCTCTCTCCAATTGCCTTTCTTTTCTAAAAAATGTGGCTTCCACTGCACTCCTGTTGTTGGGGAGAGAGGCAGGGTCTTCAATCCATGGGTACCTTGCATCCCAGTGTGGTGAGTTCACGTGGGTATCCTCCTTCTTGATGTACGTGAGACCTCTTTTAATGATCTCAAGTTCTTTTTCCTCTGCCAGGGTCATTTCTTTCCCTCCCGGTTGGCAATTTCCACATCTGCATCCTCCACATCTCAGTTCACAGGCTGCCCCAATACTCTCCCATCTCCACCAATCAAGAAACTCACTGTTAGTGGCTGTTGTAAACTTTACATTAGCCCGATGCTCCTTTTTTAGAAGGGAATCCTCAGCTTCAGACGTGTCTCTGAGAATCTCCTCATATTTGACAGCAGCTGTTCTCATGGTCCGGGCGAAGTGGGTTCTTGACCCATGCGCTACCACTTCTGCATCTTCAAAGAGATCAGGATGTGCTCCTCCCACTGTCTTCCCGAGTGGACTCTCCCACAAGACGAGGTCCCCAACCACTCTCATTCTTTGAGGAGCAAGCCTTCTCTCTCTGTGGCTGATAAGAAGCTCAACATCTTTTGGTCTCCTTTGCTCCTCCAACTCAACCTCTGGGAAGAATTCTTTTAACCTTTCAGGCTCTATACTGTTGGTATTGCCTGCCATCTCAGGGGTAAGTTCAGACAGAAAACATTCCTGTTCTTCAGTCAGCTTGCTTTTTCCCACACTGCTTTTCCTGCTGGCTTCGATGCTAAATTTCTTGTTGCTCCCGACTGGGCAGAGGAGATAATGGTGATCAGAGGTTCCATCCTTGTTACAGTCTTTATTTCTGCACAGGTAGGTGTCCTTGCAGGAATTACTGTCATCATGCAATTCGAGGCCTTTCTTGCATGCTCCTAGCTTCTTCACAGCAGCTTTTTGCTCCTGAAGTTTCAATCCTCTAAACTTCTTACAGAAGAAAATCTTGTCATGATGCCCCCAGTCATCACACACAGCGCACACCTCCCCCATTCCTTTCTTTGCCATCTTGGTAGAAGCATAACTTTTCTCAGGTTTCCTTCTTGGGCAGTAGTCTGGTCTCTCAATCTTCTCCACAGTTTTAAGCTGCTCAAGTCTCTCCAGGACCCCTTCCTGCTTTTTTAGGAACTTCAGGAGCTCATCAAAGTGGTTGTCTGGGGTGACATCATTGCTTGGCTCTAGCATGAAGATTAACCAGTCTCTTTTCACAAAATCAGGATAATTTACTCTCTATTGTCTTGATGACCAACGGGTTCCTTAATGCACCGGAGTTCCCCAGCTCTGTCAGATCTGCTAGGGCTTTTTCCACAGTCTGAATTACTTCAATGACTTTCCTTGGTTGATTTCCCTTCACAGGAGTCATTCTCTCTAATTCTTCTAGGATTTTGTTGCCTTATTGCCATACCTGTTCTCCATGACTCTGAAGATCTAATCAGCAGTGTTGTAGGTTGACAGTCTGAGATCCTTCATTATTTTGTCTTCAACGCTGCTGAGCAGTTGAATTTTCTTAACCTCTGCTGACCCAGATGGCTCTCCTTGTCTTTGAAGATTCTCCCAATCCTTCCTCCATCTGTGATAATCTCTCTTGTTTCCACTGAAGGTAGGAAGAGCTGTTGGTTTGATCCTCACCGTAGGCGCTGCTTGTATTGGACCTCCAGCCACCACATTTGCAGGTTGTGCAGCACTTGCTTCCTCTGCAACTCTCCGTGCAGTGGCAAATTCAGCTGTCCTCAGCTCAAGTCTACTGCTGATTTCTTTGAGATCTCTGATCCTGCCATCAAGGTCTCTTTTCTCCAACCCAGGGATCCATCGCTCCCACTTTGACATGGCCTTGATGACCTCCTTCATCCTCTTCTCCAGGAGACTTAGATGCACCTCGTACCCCTCCAGGTGAGTACTCTGAACAGGTAGGTTTCCTGCTACATCAGCACTTTTCTCTGCCACCAGGATTGCAGCTGTGATTTCCTCCTGACCATACCTTGACCACAGGTTCTTCTGGATAATGCCACTCACTTCTTTAAACCTTGTTTCAGCTTCATCCACAGTCTTTTCCATGTCACTTTCCAGCTGCTCTTCAAGGCCCACCTCTTCTTCTTTTGTTGCCTCAGCCAGCAATCCAATCCTGTATTCATTGTTCGCTTCAAATATGTTTCTTAGACAAACTGAAAGCTTATTGAATTCCTTCCGCAGCTTTTCTTCTACCATGCTATCTGCCCTTTTACTGATAAAGTTGGCTTGCCTGGTGAAGCTACTTTTTGCAGTGTTCCTCTCCCTTTTGAGCTGTTTGACCGTCTTCTCCAGACCATCTTCTGCCATTGTAGACCTTGTTGACACTCACAGCTTGCACCCTTGCGTCTACAGCTTTCCACTGGACCCTAACCCTAACCCGACTGGTTATCAACTGTGGAGTTATTACAGGGTTTGTCTGCCTGAACTCGACCAGGCTTGGCACAGAGGACGCAGGAAACAACTCAGATCTTAGTCATTCCTTTTATTTGACTTTTGTCACTAATCGTTAAATCATAATCAGGTTGATAACCTCAAAGAGAAAACAAACATAACTTAGTTCCACAGTGAACCGTAGTCACACATGCAATCATGTTTAGTTCTCTATCTTAGACTTAGTCTTAGAAAATTAAATAAAAAATTCAGATCAGTATCACCAATCTCATTCATGCTTTACTAGAACATAAGTGGGAGAATGAAGTGAGATACATACCAGTAGCGTCTCTGTGCTCCACTGACGCAACCCACACCCAGGGCAGACAGACAAAAGGCCACACAGGTGCTCACCCAAGGTTAATCTCCCTAGAGCTTCTTGCTCTACTCTCTCTCTCTCTGAACACTAAGTGAACACTTGGGCTTTCTACTGCCCTCTGACACACTCCATGCACCAAATAGACATCACCACATCCCAGAGTGAAAAATATAAAAAGTGAAAAGTAAACAGCATATAACACATAACCCAACATCTATAAACCCTGTGAAACTACTGTACATGTGCAATTACCTTTCCATGGTGCACAGTATGTTTTTATTGTTAATCTTTATTCACGTTTTGTTCAAGTTTGTGTTTTAGTTTAGTTTTGTATAATCCCATCCAGTGACGG
The DNA here is from genome assembly GCF_011125445.2 of Fundulus heteroclitus. Lineage (NCBI taxonomy): Eukaryota > Metazoa > Chordata > Actinopteri > Cyprinodontiformes > Fundulidae > Fundulus > Fundulus heteroclitus. The sequence goes on from NC_046367.1 coordinate 169,836, forward strand.
ACTGGACGGTCTGGCATTTGGGCAGATGCCAGAAGAGCCACGGGCCCTCGTGGGCCGTTTGGGCCGGCCAATCATGAGGCGGCATGATCGTCGGGTGTGTGCGGCCCCTTTCACCCTGTTCATTGTAGGCCTACATTATCTCTCGGCCCACTAATAAGCCAGGGTTTCCCGCAGCGCTAACTCACGCTACCGCCTCGCCAACATTCCAAAAAAAACAAAAAAACAAAACAAAACACCTAACTCGATATGCTTGCATGTTTATCTGACGTTAACACACGTTTTTTTGTTGTTGCTTTCGTGCGTGCTTATAGTGAATGGCAGGGAATAAACACATGGCTACGCCCCCCCACCAGGCGCGCAGAAGTTGTCGTCGCCCCCTCCCCCAAAAACCAACCCCCCCATCCGCGAGTCGGTCCGCGCAAAACTTGTCTCCCTACGCCCATCCCCCCCCCCGCTCCGCGAGTTGGTCCGCGCAAAACTTGTCTCTACCCCCCGCCCCGCTTACATTAGTCTACATTCTTTTGTAGCCTTATTCAATCAAATGTTTAAAAAGTGCATTGTTTGAAATCGAAATACAATAAATATGCCTGTATGTAAGCTATCTTTTATTTTATTATTGGTTTACAAAAGCTATATGAAGCAATGACTTCTGGGAATGTGTCTGTGTGTGTTAGGTTGTTGGAAGTAGAAAGCTGAAAGATACCATAGTCTGCTGAGGTTAAACTATGAGTATGAAACTATGAATCAAGGAGTTAAGCGACAGAAGGGAGGAGCAGAGAAAAAGAGAGAGAAATCCAGGAAATTACTCTTGGCTGACAGTGAAAAATGTGCGAAACTGACAGATTTGTTTTTTAAGCCAAGTGCAGCTTCAGTTAGCACCAGCGCTAGCACTGCAAGCACCAATGTTCAAGACACTGAGCAAACAGACAGGAGTGACAGTGTGAGACAGGAGGACAGTGAGGAAGAACAAAATGACCAAGAGGAGGATGATGTTGAATCTGACATGGATGAATCTATGGGACTGGCAACCAACACTGACTGCGGTGGATTAGCAGAAGCAACAATTGGGACCAATGTTGCAGGAGGGAGTGTCGCAACAGACACAGTAAGTGTATCTACTTCATTGGATCACATCAATTATTTCAGTCTGTTGATCACTTGCTACTCATCAAATATTACAGCTGTTTACAGCAACACATCGCGGAATGTATTGAGAAGAGCACAGTAGGGCAGGGGACAGGTGCATTTGTGACATTAATGTCCAAAACGACAGTAAATTCATCGAGGCTATACGTCAGCTTATTAAGGAGAGGCTATCACCCAAGCCCAAATGTATTCCGTACAAATTGATACAACACAGGATTTGACAGCTAGAGATCAGTGCAGTGTTATTGTCCCCTATGTCACTGACACTATCCACAAGAGGCTCGTCGCAGTTGTTCAGTGTCAATCCTCAACAGGAGAGGACTTTCTGAACCTGCTTAGACAAACGCCGGAGTCTTGCGGCATAGAGATGAAGAATTGCATAGGGAATTCAACCGATGGAGCTGGTAATATGCAAAGGACATATAAGGGGTTCTCTGCTTGGCTGTCCAAAGAGTCTCCAGGCCAGGTTCATGTTTGGTGCTATGCCCATGTACGAAACCTGGTTATGTCCGAGACCACAAGTGTCGTTATAGCTGCAGCATCACTGTTTAACCTATTAAATGACATTGCAGTGTTTTTCCGTGACTCTTATCAGCCAATGACCACTTGAGAAGGTGTCAGCCAGGACCCCAAACAGAGAAGGATTTCTTTGATAGGCGAGACGTGCTGGTCTTCAAAAGATGCTGCCCTGACGAAGATTTTTGGATTGTTTAACAAACCAGACAGTGGTTTATATGTGGCACTTATGCACACATTGTTTCAGATACAGGACAACGCACGCTTCACAACACAAGCGCGAGCAAAGGCGCGCACCTACATGGAGGCACTTTTAAAGTATGAGACTGTTTTGACCGCACAGCTGTTCCTGCGCATTTTTGCACTGACCACACCTTTATCAAAGTACCTTCAAACCAGCAGCATGGATCTCTTGAGTGCCCATCGAATGGTTAGGGAAACACACCAGCAACTCAAAAACTTTGTGCGAGATTTTGATGCTGTCAAAGAGGCCGCAGACAAGTTTGTGGACTGGAATAACTCAAAGTTCGAAAATGAGGATGCTGAGGTAGAGGTAATGGACGCATTGCCGGGAAAAAAGCCTTAAAAAAAGAAGGCAATGCCGGGAGAATCTGCTGAAGCACTGGCCAACACCGACACATTGGTGGACTACAGAATAAAGGTACACAACATAGTTCTGGATACCGCAACCAACTGTATGCATCGTCGGTTCCTTCAGCACGGGAGAATTGTATGCCGATCTAGCATGCTTTGATCCTCGGAATTTTCCCTCATAAAAGATAATAAACTGCCCCCAAATGCCCTTCAAAACATGAGTAAATGTCTGCTTAAATTCAGTGAAGATGCTACGGTCGACAATCTACAGTCAGAATTGACACACCTCGCTACGCATTGGGACAGCCTAAAAAAGTCTCCTCTAAACGAGTACACAGTCAGAGCGTCGGACTTTGATGATGCCGTGGAGCTAGAGGAAGATACAGAAATAAACCTGGTGAGCAAGAAATGTGCTACCTGCAAAAATTGTGCAATCTGCTGTTATTTCCATCTCCAGCAGTTAAACCTATTCACCTGTGCCTACAACAATATATGGTTAGCATATAAATTCCTACTAACGCTGTCATGTACTCAAGTGGCATGCGAATGGAGTTTTTCCACGCTCAAATTCATCAAGAATCGCGTGCGTGCGCGTCCCCATGTGGGTCGCTAGTTGGTGAATATGCCAGGGCCGCTTTTTAATCCCAGTCTGTCACTGATCCCATCTGTGCCTTGACATGATTTATTGTCACACACACATACTTAGAATATTAAGATCATTCTGAAATCAATTATGTGTTGTTACATTTCCTGCTTTATATTTACCTTTAACCTAAAACATCATGGACTTTATCAACAGAACCTTCGAGCTCTGGTGCACCTGTTGGACCAAGAGGTTGTGAACATGGAGGATAACCTCACTAGATTCTGCATCTCAAATCTGACACTGTCAAGTAAGCCAAATTGGACTTGACAGAGTTGTGCGATCATGGAATGCACACAAGATACCAGGTATGCTTAGGTAATCATTTTCACTATAGAATTATTTCTTATTTTTTTCCAATTCAACCAATTTTGTTTTGATTACATGTTTTAGGTCGTGGAATACCCAATGAACTGGCAGCAGATGGCTCTGGCTAAAATGTCTGAGGAGCTGCTGCAATGTGCTTCTGTTGTGGGAAACCTGTATGAACAAGACTTGGGATCCTCACTAACTTGGGAGTCTGTATTTGGAGCTGATCCATTTTCATCTGAAGAAGACAGATGTCATGCAGAGCAGAGCTTTGCAGAGAACTACCCTGACATCTCTCTCATTTTTAATCATATGGTAAACAATGATGATAATCCTTTCCAAGATGCTTTAATCTGTTTAATGGATGTGACAGCAAGATATGTCTGAAAAAATAAAATGATTTAGTTGTGTTCTCATAGCCTGTGGTCTGCTTGATTTAATGGAAGAGCAAAGAATTTTGTTTTTTTACTTAACAACTCTGTAGTTATTCATATGTTACAAAGCTGCCATGATTTGTTAAATAATTTTGGAAAACTATTTCTTTCAACTGTTTCATTCAACCTTTTTAGAATTACAAAGGTATAGAAAAAATACAAAAGCTTAGGATGTAGTTTGAAGTTGAACTCAAAACTCAACGTCACAGCAACAGAGTCCTAATGTCTAGTGTTTCCATTTGTACCTTAAAAACAGTGCACAAATATACAATATAAAATGGTGCAAATTTAAGGCACTGTCTTAAAACTGAAAGACAGTTTTGGCAAAATAAAATAACACTTTGAAGTTAGGAGTCACAATATATAGGAGATCTTAATCTGATCAGTAGAAAACGTCCGGGGGGAACGATTAAAAACGAGTTTACATTGAAAAAGGAATCCACCGCAGTCCCCGCTGTCACCGGAGAATTTCTCCGGACTTGATGACGTACTTTCGGGGGGTGGAGTCTGACCATTGTCTTCCGCACTCTGTATTACGGGAGGCGGGGTGTCTGGAGTTTGAGTGACAGGTTGCGCAACCCTGGCACTCATGGAAGCCGTCAGCTGGCTAAGCTGAGCGACAACAACCTGAACTGTTTCTGAGTTGAATTAACAGCTAAACCAAGGGACTGTAGCTGTTCCTGCTGCGCGGCCAGCTGCCGACCGAACATATCTGCTGGGCTTTGCTGGCCAGAGTGTTCTTCTGTCATGGTTTTTAGATGTCTTGCCCACATACAGATACGAACGGGGAGCCAGGCACAGGTTTAAAGATGTTTATTGAAAGAACAGCAACGAGATGATGTGCTGCGCGAGCGAGGTCTGAACGTCGGGGCTGGAGTAACTGCGAAGAAAGAGAGGTTTATGGCTACAGGAAAGAGAACCAGAGAAATTGCCAGAACGCAGCACCGCTTACCATTTAGCTGGGCAGACCTATCCGGGGGAATAATGCCTAGGGAACCCTGTGCTCCTACCCCAGGTGGTTAGGTGGCTAGCGGCTGGAGGGCTGGCAGATGTTATCTGGTGAGGGATCCGGCGTGTTCTTCGGCTGACAGGAGTGACTGATGGAGTAACTGGAGTGTCAGGAAACCAGCAGAATCCAGAAGAGGGGTCTCAGGCCCGACTTGGTAATGCCAAGAGAGTATGAGGGGAAAGCCAGAGCAAAATCTGAGCAACGAGATTCTTGAGGTCAGGTTATTAGAGCGGGACGTCAAGGCAGGTAGAAACGGGTACCTCCAGAGCAGACTTGAGAATCCTGACACAGGGGAGACAGGATTAGTCCAACAACAAGAAGAGGATCTTACTTGACGCAGGTAGGTAGCGGGCAGATACGGAGGCCTCGGGAGCTCAGCAAAACGTAGGAAGAATGTTTGGCAGATGAGGAACAGAAGGTTGACATCCAGGAAGACGTGGGAAGAATCTCTTTCTGAACATCAGGTGAGCGAAGGATGAGTGAAGACGAACCAGCGAGGAACTGAGGGTAGAGTGAGGCTTAAATAGAGAAACTAACAGGTGTAGTGGATTCTGTCTGATTGCAGACCTAATGGGTGTAACTGATTACTGGAGGGTAAGCAACGTAAGAGGAACTGAACTCAGACAACAAGAAACAAAACCAAAACTAAACCCTGACATCACCCCCCCCCCTCAAGGCCGGTCTACGGACGGGAAAAACAGACAAAAATGACCTAACCAGGGTGGGCAGAGGGAGGCTCAGGATGGGGGGCTAGAATCAAAACACAACCCTTCCCAACTATCAAAACAAAAACTAACCCAACCAGGGTGGGTGGAGGGCAGCTCAGGATGGGGCGCTAGAATCAAAACACAACCCTACCCAACCAGGGCAAATGAAGGGAGACAGAGAAGACCAGGGATCTCAGGTAACTCGGGAACCCAGGGAAGACTAGAAGGCATTAGATAATGCTAATAAACTAAAGAGAGCATCTAATAAACGCTAGCAGAAAAACTGAGAGTGTAAGCAAAAGGCCTCAGACTAAAGAGGCATAAGGGAACACCATGAGAAAATAGCCGCATCCAACACACCAGGGACTGGAGGGCGTCTTAACACGCCAAGGGGAAAAAAAACTCAAAATGCTAGAGAAAACGGTGGAAATAGGAGGCCTCTGGAGAACTAGAACCAACAGGGTATCTGGGGATGCACAGAACAAAAGAGAAACCACAAGGAACTAGAACGGAAACCAAGGAACCAGATAAGACTAAGGAGTGTGAAGCATCTTAAAACTAGGGAGCACAGAAACCTGTAGAACTTAGTTCTCCAGTTGTAATCTCGTTATTTAGCCCCTAAGACAAGAACAAAAAACTAAGGCGGAGACTAGAGAACATTTAAACCAAAAAGCTTTAGAAAATAACTAGTGAACACGAGAACAACTCAGGAACTAGAATAGCTCGGGAGGTAGTGAACACGAGAACAACTCAGGAACTAGAATAGCTCGAGAGCTAGTGAACACGAGAACAACTCAGGAACTAGAATAACTCGAAAACTAGGGAGCTCCAAGATAACTAGAAGAACACACAAAGCTAAACTGACTTAAAAAACTGAGTGCTGGGACCTCTGAGAGTGCTGGGACCTCTGAGAGCGCAGGTGTCCTTCAAAGCGCAGGCGTCCTTTAAAGCGCAGGCGTCCTTTAAAGCGCAGGCGTCCTTTTCCAGCTACCCGACCAGATGGAGTTGGTGGTAGACGGCCAAGACGTGGCAGGAGGCGAAGCAGCATCGCCCGATTGAAGCTTCGAGGAGGGCGGCCCCGACGAGGCAGAGTCTGGAGCGAGTGTCGCGGAGGGCGACCCCGATGGCGAAGCAGCAAGGTCTCAGGTGGCCGGCACCGGAGCTTCATCTGGGTCTTTCTGATGAGGAACTCCAGCGCAGGACCCTCGAAGAACTCTGAAGCTGAGATGAGAGGTGGGTCTCCCTGGACCCCCTCTCGGGACTTGAATGGAGGTGGATCCCCCTGGCTATAGAGTCCAGGAGACGTCTGGCTGCAGCTGTCAGGAGGCGGGTCCTCCTCGACCCCCTCGCGGGACTTGGAAACTTGGGGAGGCGGGTCCTCCTCGACCCCCTCGCGGGACTTGGAAACTTGGGGAGGCGGGTCCTCTTCGACCCCCTCGCAGGACCTGGAAACTTGGGGAGGCGGGTCCTCTTCGACCCCCTCGCGGGACTTGGAAACTTTAGAAAAGGCCGGCGGTGGTGGGACGTCAGCAAAGGCTGGCGGAGCTGAGATGTGCGCACCCACGCAGACCTTGGCCGTGGCGTGCGCAGCAGGAGCAGGAGCCTCTGGTCCAGCTGGTAAGGGCACGGGCGCACTCACGCAGACTTTGGCTGTGGTGTGCACGGCAGAACCCTCTAAGGCAGCCAATGAAGGTCTGTGCGCACCCACGCAGACCTTGGCCGTGGCGTGCGCAGCAGGAACCTTAGAGACAGGCTCTTTAAAGTGCACCACACCCACGCAGGCTTGGGCCGTAACGTGCGGTGCACCAACCCCTGCAGGGACAGACCAGCTGGGGAACAAGTCGTCCCTCTCCCCATAGAAGAAGTCCCATAACTGGGACTCCTCTATGTGTGGCACTCTGGTTTGTGGTGGCTCCTTGATGCGGTGAGGGATTGATGGCGGAAGAACATCCCATCCATCAATTTCACCATAGCTAGTCGGGGGCCGCTGCAGGGGCCTGGGCACTATACTGGGACCCTTGTGGTGTGCCCCTGCTTTCCCCGCGGACTGGTGGACGTGAGGCTGCTGCTTGTTGGGAGGAAAAGGAGCGGTCGAGCGCCTTGGAGCCGGTGTGGAGGTTGTTGGGCGGAGATGGACGGAAGCCAAGAGCATCAGAGTAGGTGGTGGTGATTGACCCTCACGGGAGGAATGTGGGGTGTCAGCCAGGTACGACGCTGCGTTTCTTCGGCGTCCTCCACGCCTGTTCCATGTGGCTGACCCTGGCGAGATGCATGCGAGGCGTCAGGCCAGATCGGCACGGTCTCCCTCTGACTCCACAGCCGGTTACACCGCTCAATTATATCCAGTCCCGTTAGCTGGCCGGCTCCTGCACGACCGCTCCCTGTGGGTCTCGGGTTCACCTTTTGGCTGGTTCGTGCTGTCATGTTTTTGTTACGATAAACCCGGACTCATACCACACACACAGAGCTCAGTATAAGAATGTTTATTGCAAGGAGGACAGGAGGGACTGAACTGCTGGAGGTTGCTGGGACGCTGCGGTTGTTGCGCCGTAGAAACGGGTACCTCCAGAGCAGACTTGAGAATCCTGGCACAGGGGAGACAGGATTAGTCCAACAACAAGAGGATCTTACTTGACGCAGGTAGGTAGCGGGCAGATACGGAGGACTCGGGAGCTCAGCCAAACATAGGAAGAATGTTTGGCAGATGAGGAACAGAAGGTTGACATCCAGGAAGACATGGGAAGAATCTCTTTCTGAACATCAGGTGAGCGAAGGATGAGTGAAGACGAACCAGCGAGGAACTGAAGGTAGAGTGAGGCTTAAATAGAGAAACTAACAGGTGGAGTGGATTCTGTGTGATTGTAGACCTAACGGGTGTAACTGATTACTGGAGGGTAGGCAACGTGAGAGGAACTGAACTCAGACAACAAGAAACAAAACCAAAACTAAACCCTGACAAGGTCAAATTGACTTAACGTGGAGCAATTTGGAATTGTAAAATCTTACGCTGAGTTGCTTTTATTTTAAAATTTTTACTGAAAACTTCAATTGTAGTAGCAACATTGACAGCAACTTAGTTCAAGGTGACAATATAGAGAGATTTTAAAGGGCTTCTATTGTGAAATTCAACATCAGATGTGAATGATATTTGTTGAGCAACATCTGGAGGTGTTCTACTGTCATGTTGATGTGACAGTATACACTGAAAACGTACCGTTCAATATTGACAGCAACTTAGGTCAAACTGACTTTTAATTTGAAATTCCACATCATGTAGATGGATTTCGATGAGTAACATCTTGAGATCTTAATCTGTCATCTGCAAGTGTGTTACTGTCTTCACTGTACCCCGTCTACGGTGAAGCACCCTCGGTGGACCCAGCTCTTTTTACCCAGTCAGGCGACCCCCACTTACTTAGTACCTTGAATGTAGGACGCATAAAACAGACAAGTATACTTTTAGTTATATTTTATCTACGTAAAGACAGAGAAACAGTTACAGTCACATCAGCGCTGATGGGCTCTTGATCGGCAAGAAGCCCCGATTGCTCATCACACAAACATTATATAGGGATCTAGGTATACACCCATGCAAGGGCTGTACACATCCAAACTGTGACATCAGCAGAGAAACTGTGTCACCTCCGGGGTGGTATCTGATAGATATGTGCCAATCTTTTGGGTCAGTGCTATCTAAGTGTGCCATGCAGTTCTGGGATAAACAGCTCGTTCCACTTGACCTCGTTGATATCCTAACAGAGCCCCTGATGATGTGCCTAAATGGCACATCACCAAAGATGATCAACCAGTGGAACGACAGGTCTCAGGCTGTCCCTCTCCCAGAACAGCTTTTGATTCTGTCCACTCCAAGCAATCCAAGCCTGCAGCCTGCACTCTGGGTCTCTGAGCAAGACCCTTCACCCCCGATTGCTCCCCAGACACTGCACAGTGGCAGCCCACTACTCCCCAAGGGGGTGGGTCAAGATGCAGAAGTGAATGTCTCCATTTTGAGATCAATAAAGTTAAATTATTATTATCGCAATTTTAAAAAAAACGCAATTTCCAAATTGTCGAGGTCTGCAATTCTTCACTATGTAGCAATTAATGGATCATACGTGTCCTTTAGGTGTCGTTATATGTACAGTTGTTTTGCTCCACATGGAAATGAAGAGATTTGCAGCAGTGAGATAATCTAATTTTATTATTTGTTTGAGAGTTTATATAAATCAATCATTTTTTACCAGAAAGTTTCAGAAATCTCACCATAGCATTGAGTAGTGGTCAAACCTTTTAATACATGGACTTCTTTGTTGGCTGCACTTTATGTTTAACAAGGGTTGATGTCCAACTCAATAAGCTATTCTCTTGAATAATTATATTCTGATTAACAAAAACAGTGGCATTTTATTTTTAAATAATCCTTGTTTACAAACATTTTTATCTAAAAAACATTTTTGATGTCTTTAGTTAATGCAATGAAAAGTCTTAATTAAGGGAAGAGGTTGTAAGGACTTTATTGTGTCTCTCAATAATATTATTAGGGAAAATCCCTAGGGATTACTTCAGGAGAGTTTCTTCGCAAAGGAAACAGCTGTGGCTTTAAAAATTAATTTCTCTGTGTTAGAAAGGTTGTATTTCGATTGGCTTCACAAGTCAGTGTTTGGATGAACAACATTTACTTCCACATAAAAATTGTACATTTAAAATTCTTTGAGTTAATTTCTTTAAGCCTCCCTGTTGAGCTGTCTGTGGTGGCCATTTTGACTCGGGTTGACCCGAAAAATCTTATTGATTTTGTTTGATTTGATAAAAACACTTTTTTGGAACATAGCTTGACCAGTTTTGTATAGTTTGATAACAAAATTTGACAATGAAAAGATTGTATGAAAAAAGCCAACTCATTGTCCCCTAATGTGTTTATTATGAACTTGTGCAGATACAGTGTGACTCACTGCACAGAAAAAGTTCAGTGAGTCTTCATTGCTTCCCACATGAAAAAAAACAGGTGAAAGAAGACAGTGTCTGAAGAACCTGCGTTTGTGCTCTAAACACTTCTCGACTCATTTGTACCAATAACATTGATGAATGAGCTAACAGGTGGCTATTACCCTCACAAGCTAAATTCAGCTGACGTCGCCTGGCCTGGGTATTCCTAACTCTACTCCTGAATGTTTCTCATCAAGCCCCAGATCTTTTTTCACCCAAGAAAAAGAACAAGGAAGTTTTGTAAGTTCCCGGCTTCAGTGAATGCAACAAAAGCACAATGCTATGACCAATCAGAGAGGAAGTTGTATGGGAGCGGGGACTCATTCCTCATTGGCTGATAGCTCTGATACTATGGGGTTTGAAGGCTGAAGTAATAGCCATTAAGTAAGGTTATTACTTCAACCTTCAAGCACTAGTATGGTCCGTACCAGCTGCATTGTTGGTAACCTGGGCACCGGCAAACAATCTTCTGTTTGTCTACACCTCTGTTTTCATTTTCTCTTCTTTAATTTTTAAAACATGGTACAAGCGTGCTGTGTCATTAGCTTACTCGATTTGTTCTGGAAATACACAATGGATTGAGATTTTTCAGTTTACCAACATGGAAGCAAAGCCACGGAGCTTGGATCTCTGAACTGACAAATTACAATGGACCCTTGTTAGCAGCTGGGAGACGACCAACCCTCACTTTTAACTCCATATCCCGGCATATATCACGTGTTTTCACAGACATTTTTAGACTGTTTTTTTTTTTTTAAATCAAAGCTTGTGCTGTTTTACATGGCGTTTTTAGCATGCTGCTAGCGCTAGCCTGCTGAGTCTAGGAAACAAAGTAAAAGTAAAGGGGATCCTTTGTGGAAATTCTCTGCTTCATAAATAAATTAACCAATAAGCCCCTAAATATTTCCAATGTAAATGCAAAGAGGAAGCCAGTCTTAAAATAATTTAAACAAATGAATCCAGGTTTGACCAGTCCTATAAGATATCTGACTTCAGGAGAGAAAGAAGGAAGAGCATTCTTCAGTCGTGGTGGCTGGCAGTGGGCAGCAAGACTCAGAGTGACCTAATTAAACAGGTAAACAAGTGATGTTGTGCACTCCAGAAAGGGAACTAAAAGTAAGTATAACCTTCTTGAAATGAGTGCATTTGTCCTTACTTTGAGCAGGTAAATGAGAATGTCTGCCAGTGGAACTGTTGAGTAGGACAAGATGTTGTTATCCCAATAGATACCTAAGGCACTGACGAGACACTGGCCATCAAGTGGGTGATGGCATCCCTTGGGTTCTCAATTGGGCGCCCTCCTTCTTGGGTGTTTCACTGATAGGCCCACAACACCTCCAGAGGGTTCAGCAGTGAATCCCAGTGTCCCAGGTTCACTCCCATCAACCATCACACACTTGAGCCCCAGGCCAGGTCCTTTCTCTTGGCCCACAGCCACTGGCTCCCCTTTTCAGCAGCCTTGGAGAGGTTCTTGATTGCCTGCCTGTGAGCCTTCCCTCGCACCCCCATCTACCTGAGAAGCCTAGATGTTGAGGTAGCTATGAATTTCCTGCAGCCTACTTCCAATGGGGTACCTTCACATTCCATCCTTGTTGTTGGGCATCTGCTGCAAGATTGCTGTATTTCAGCTTCTTCCGCTCAAAGGCTTCCTCTACGGCACCCTTCCAGGGTACCGTGAGCTCAATGATGTACACCAGTTTGAGTGAGGAAGACCACAGAACGAGGTCTGGACGCTGGTCTGACAGCCTCCCCTTGACGATGGAGATGCTTCTGGACTTGCTTGGCTTGATCTTCATGCGAGCCCGCTCAATGTTCTCTTGGAGTTTTCCCAGTAGCCGTACTGTGTAAGCCTTGGTCACAGTCAGTGTGGTGAGATCATCCATGTAAGCCCTGACTGGGGGCAGCCTCAACCCAGGTTTTATTCGCTGTCCGCCTACCACCAATCGAGATGCCCGTATTATGACCTCCATGGCCAGGGTGAATGCCAGAGGGGAGATGGTGCAACCGGCCATGATTCCCACCTCCAGATGTTGCCATGTTGTGGTGTACTCTACCGTCGTCACACAGAGCTGGACGTCCTGGAAGTAGGCCTTGACCAAGGTTGTAAGGGCTGATGGGACTCTGAAGTAATCAAAGGCACAGGAGGTCGTGAGGGACTGAGCCAAAAGCATTTGCAAGGTCCAGGAATACTATATGGAAGTCTGTCCCCTCCTTTCTGGCTAATTGGATTTGATGTGCCAGATTATGCTGGCGTGCTCCACACATCCTGAGAAGCCTGCTTTCTGGATTGAAAGCAAGTTACCTGCCAACCAAGTTGTGGTTGGCAGGTAACTTGCTAACCGATGAGCAACCACGCTGAAGAAAATTTTCCCCTCGACATTCAGAAGGCTGATCTGGTGGAACTGGTCAATTTCTGAGAAGCCCTTTTCCTTGGGCATAAGGATCCCTCCAGCTCTCTGCCAGGATGTTGGAATCTCCTTATTTTTCCACACAATCTTCATCAGCTTCCAGAGGAATTGAGGGACACCTGGTGCATTTTTGTAGAGTCTGTATGGAACTCCATTGGGGCCTGGTGCTGACGCAGCCCTCGCTCTACGCACAGTTTTTTCTACTTCACTCCACCTGGGTGGACTGATATCCAGCTCGTGCGCTGGTGTGTTAAGGGGTGGCATGTCAGGTGGGAGTGTAACCTTTTCCTGGTGTCTTCATCTGTGCAAGTTCTTTTCAGGTGTTCTTATAAGACAGCTTTTGACACAGAGAGACTTCCACTCTTCTTTGTGAAGAGACTCTTCACAAATTTGAAGGGGTCTTTGTAGAAGCGCGATCTTGCTTGCTCTTTCCTTCTGTGCTTCTTCAAGAGATTCTCTGCTCTTCTCAGAGTTACAAGCCTGCCCTTGATCTCTTTCTGCAGTACGTTTATTCCCTCCTTTTCCTCCTCTGTGGCCTACCTCCACTGCTTCTTCAGCTGCCCCCTCTCCTTCCCTAGCCTGTCTATCTCCATCTGCCTTCGGGACTTGGTGGAGATTGTCGGAGTAGATTGTTTACCTTCGACCACTCCAAACCGCTTTAATCCATAGTCATAGATCAGGTTACCCATTCTTTCTAGCTTCTTCAGGGTGGTGCCTCTGACCGCTTGTAAGATGTTGCAGAGATCAGTGTTGACCTCCCTCCACAGTGTTTTGTTGCAGGATTTTGGCCACCTGACTAACGGCCTTTTCCCCAAGATCTTCTTCTCTATTGGGGGCATGATATGGTGGTTTCAGGTTGCTCTGCTGTGCGTTGTTCTTTCTCCTCAGGGGCTGGGGTTTTGATGTCCTGAAGACTGTTGTGTGCATCCTGCTGTGGAACTTCAGTCGACTGACTTGGTCTAATATTTATTACAATAATATTTTTGCACTTAAAATGGGAACAATTCATCTGATTTTAAGTGCAGTGTATCCGATTATCTTATTTTAGGGATGAAAATACTCATTCCATTGGCAGATAATATTGTTCTCAATTTAAGGGCAAATACCCTCATTTCATAAAAACTTTACTTTTAGTTCTCTTTTTGCAGTGATGAATTTATTTGACTATGAAGCAGCTCATTCATGAGTACATGATATTAAGCTATCTATACTGTTAGCTAAACCGTCAGCTTTGCCCTTCTCTGTTATATTATGGATGATGAATAGCTGATGATAATGAAAAAACAGCAAGTGAAAAGAAGGAAAGAGGTGGAGGTGAGGGGGAAAACTTATACGAAAACTGTAAGAAGGTAAGAGGAAATTTATTGTTACATAATAGAAAGAAATGTGACATGCTTATAATCCATCCATCCATCCATCCATCCATTTTCCAAACCGCTTCTCCCTCATGGGGTCGCGGGGGGTGCTGGTGCCTATCTCCAGCGTTCACTGGGCGAGAGGCAGGGTACACCCTGGACAGGTCGCCAGTCTGTCGCAGGGCAATGCTTATAATGACCAGAGGGATATAATTATGCTTATAATCAAATTATTCAAATCGGGAAGGTTTGCATATTTTCCTGGCTATTTTATAGTACATAATCTTCCTGTTTTTAATTAAGACTAACCGTTTTATGCTAACACCAAATATCTGAGAATCAACTGAAATATTAGACACTGATTTTCAAATCTCCCTTAAAAAAGAAACAAAAGGAAAGAGGAATAAGAGCGACAGAAAAATTTAATGTAACAAGTAATGAAACAAGTGAGAGAAGGAAATCAATTAATGGAGTGTGCAGGGAAAGAGGGAAGAGACAGATCACATGATAGAGAGGTACAGTAAATACTTAAGTATGAAATTTTTTCTGAAAATTGTAAGTGACTAAAGACAGTTCATGTTCACCTTTTTTCAGAAGATGTACGACAGAGAGCAAGTTGTGGAGCGAAACAGCATCAGTGTGGAAAAGTGAAATGTACAGCGGTGGATAACATTTGTGTGAAAAGTGCCTGAGTGAAAGAATGAAAACCTTAAAATTATTTGAAAAAATGTTTTATTGAATACTTTCTGTTGTCATCAAGCACAAATTTAATTGTTTTTCTCCCAGCAGAAGGTGGAAGGAGTGAGCAGATTATGGAGAAAAAAAGAGAGCAGCAGACACATATGTCCAACCAGGTGTTGGACATATGTGTCCAACACCTGCATGTGCTTTGCAGGGAAAGAAAAATGAAAACAATTGTTATCTATTGACCTCTTTTATCATAATTGAATATTATGTCTTAATATTAATACTGATTTTAGAGATCTTGTTTACATTGTCAAGATTAAATTTTAAAATAAATACATACATTTTTCCCCCCGGCAAGGTTCCCTCAGATTCCCATGTGAGGGCTTGGGCTCAGCCCCAATCTTCCCGGGCCCAGGAAATGCCCCTGGTGCCGATTCTTTTTATCCATCAAGCACCTAAACCCCTGCTAGCGTAAGACGCTGGGAGAAACATCAAAGACAGGCAACACTGGAAGCCCTTTTAAATATTGAAGGTACTGCCACTGCTGGCCGCAGCAAATGTGAAATCACGGACCTGACACCAGACCAAAGACCAGACCCTGAACAGGTGTTAACAGACCGAAGACTGGACCAAACAGATCCTAGGTGTTGGACCTGACACCAGATACAGAGCGCTGCTTGCCGGAATCACACAGTCGGTACGTGTCATTCATTGTTTATTATTATAATTATTAATATATGGTCATCAATTTCAACGTGCTGCGGTTCAAACAGAAAACGTTTAATCTTACTCGTTGTTTTGGCTCGAGAGAGCTTGTGCTAAAGGACCTAGTATACATAATTGACCCAGAATGCATTGCAGCATAAACAACACAACGACGTCTGTGTGACAATATTTTATTTAACCTTATAAAAACTATACAATAAAGTAAAAACCTTGGTGTTTGGTATTTTTGACCAAGAGAAGTCATTTAAATCCCACATTAAACAAAGACCCCAAAGTGCTTTACACTATCTTCAGTCATTCACACACACACACACACCCTGACAGTGGTGAGCTATGTTTGTAGCCACAGCTGGCCGGAGGCAGAATGGCAGAAGTAAGGCTGCCATACATCAGTGCCACTGGGCCCTGGGTCCATAGGGACGAAATCCCTATGGACAGCACAGTGGTTCATGGACAGGAGCTCAAGGCATTGCCATGGGGAGAAGGGTGTCTGGTTTGACAATCTCAGGATCGTATTTGTGCATTTTGCAGATGATTTGGAGCTGTTGATTTCTTTGAGCCATGGACAGGAGCAGTTTGCTGCTGAGTGTGAAGTCATGGTTCTTAACTGGAAAAAGGTGGATTGCCCCCTCTGCGTTGTGGGGTCAAGTCTCTGTCTTAAGTGAAAGAGGTTAAGTTTATTGCTTACTTGTAATGGTAGGATGGAACGGGAGATGGACAGACGGATTGGGGCTACATCTGCAATAACGTGGGTGCTGCTCCGGTCTGCTGTGGTAAAGAAAGAGCTGAGCCAAAAAGCAAAGCTCTTTATTGGTTTATCTACATGGGTTATAAGGTATGGATCATGACCAAAAGAATTACATCCCAGATACAAGCGGCCAAAATTTGCTTAGTCTTAAGAGTACCTGGGCAGGGTTTTAGAGATAGAGTGAGGAGCTATGTTATCTGGGAGGAGCTCAAAGTGGAGTCGCTTTTCTCTGCATCAATAGGAGCCAATTGGCGTGTTTTGGCCATCTGATCAGGATGCCCCCTGGGAGCATCCAGGTTTACAGGGCGTGTCCCGCTGGTAGGAGACACCGGAAAAGACACCCAGAACTTACTGGATGGACTAGATTTTCCATCTGGCCTAGCAACTTCTTGGGATCCCCCAGGATGTCGCTGGGGAGATGGATCTCTTCTTTTCTGGACCTGTTGTTCCTGCGACCTGATCTCTGATAAGCAGAACAGAATGGATGGATAAATTAAAAAGCTGGTTAATAATGGACACCATTAACATTAGTTAATTTTCATTTATATCTAATGTACACTGTCATTTTACAGATTGTCAATCTACTGTTTTGAAACATTTGAGGTTGAACTGATTACAGTGCAATGAGATCTCCAATTTGTCTTCTGAGACTTAAAAAGCAACATTTCAGCAACAAAATGTTCCTCTGGCAATATAAATTTGAAAAGTGTGGCAATGATATGTATTTGGTCTTATTTGCAATTAAAGAGTCAGAAATATTGACACAGAGGCTGAATTCAAATTGTCAGATTTCTAAATTTGTATTCACTTCATAATTATTTTTGTCATTTATTGTTGGTTTATCACCCAAAATCCTAATTAGCTACATTGTATTTTTTTCATGTTACCATGAAAAAAATCTAAGAGTTTATATTATTTTGCAAAGGGCTGTAAACACATTATACTACTCCATACATTTACGCACAAACAGAGTGAGTATACAGCACAAAACAAGTTTCCTAGGTAATTCAGAGGGAGGAGGGGTCTTGAGGTTTAGGGATAAAATAGTTGTTGATCTGGAGCTGCAAAGCACATAGGAGGCTGTTCTGTCAGATGATGGAAACCATGGATGGAACAGAGCTGTGTGTTCCACAGCTAAACTCTTCTTGCAAGAAGCCAACACACTCCCACAACACAGTTATGCTGATTTATGTTTTGCTGTCTTCCATCTCCCTCATCACAGTGGCTCTCAACATACTGGTCATCATCTCCATATCCCATTTCAGGCACTTAAAGCAATCTAAAATATTTTTTTGCATGTACAGTAAATACAAGAAAGTTATTTGGTTATGTTCAGTTAATGATTTTGTTGTGGCCAGTCTTCTTTTTTATACAGTATCTGCCAATTCCTCGTTGGCTACATGTATTTTAATGTTTTACTCATTCTACAGGCAACTTCACACCCCCACCAACCTCCTCCTACTCTCTCTGGCTGTCTCTGACCTCCTCGTGGGCCTCCTGCTGATGCCGGTTGAGATCCTCTACATAGAAGCCTGCTGGTTTCTTGGTGACATTCTGTGCACTCTCTATTATATTGCAGACTACATCATTACATCTGCTTCTGTTGCGAATATGGTTCTTATTTCACTTGACCGATATGTAGCTATCTGCAACCCTTTGCATTACCCTACCAAAGTCACTAAGAGCACAGCACAAGTCTGTGTTAGTCTGTGCTGGATTGGTTCTGTGTTTTACCGCCTTCTACTTTTACATGATCACGTGATAAAACCAGGAGTCTCTATCTCCTGCTACGGAGAGTGTGTGGTTGTAATCAGTAACATTGCAGGGATAATTGACATGATTTTCACCTTTATCGTGCCAATCACTGTAATCATATGCCTGTATTTCAGGGTATTTGTTGTTGCTTTGTCCCAGGCTCGAATGCTACGTTCTCAAATTACAGCTGTAGCTGCTAGACATGGCTCTGTAACTGTGAGGAAAAATGAGATGAAAGCAGCTAGAACACTAGGTGTTGTTGTGGTTGTGTTTTTGTTTTGTTTCTGTCCGTACTTTTTCCCAACTCTGGAGGGTGGAGACACTTCAGTTGATGCTTCATCCATAGCCTTTGAGATTTGGTTAGCACATTTTAACTCCTGTTTGAACCCTGTCATCTATGCCTTTTTCTACCCTTGGTTTAGAAAATCTATTAAGATTATTTTATCACGTCAGATACTGAAACCTGGTTCCAGTGACATGAAAATACTACACTAATCAGAGATTTAAAGTTAAAAATGCTCTAGTCTCTTGACAGCTTGCCTACTATTTTTAAAAATACATTAACATTTATAATGAACAACCTAAGGATAATTTCTTCTTTAAGTGAAGCATTTACATATATGTACATATACATGTATGTGAGTTTTGTATATGGGTAAATAAAACAGTAACTCATCTTGATGTCTTTTTAAGTGTATATTTAGCTATTTATCAGACTGTAGTTTTGACATTAACTTGAATTTGTACTACATCTTCAAAGTGCATAAACTGATGTTTGCCACTGGGTAAATATATAATAAATATCCTGGCACTATGCAGCAAAATAATTTTCTGTGCACAGTAACAGGTAGCAAAAACATAAAAGCACATTTTTATATAATATGCAGCTATCCTCAAAATGTTTTATTCCTCTGTTAGATTCAGTTCTAAATTAATCTTTAAATTTAATAAGCATGTTTATTCTGACTGGAAGCAATATTAAGCAAGGCAAGTTCATTTGTATAGCACTGTTCAGTAACAAGACAATTCAAACTACTGTACATGAACACAACATAAGAAAAGAAAACACACGGTGAAAAGTACATTGGAGTGGAATAGTAGGAGGCAGGTCAAGATAAGTTGGACTACAAACTTACTCTAATGATGCTTCAGATAACATTGGAAAGCAACTGTAGGGTTGATACACTGACAGCAAGTCTGTAATGTATTTTGGTGCTAAGCCATTCATTTATTTATAGACTAATGGAAGTATTTTAAAGTATATTCTCTAAGATACAGGTATTCTCTAAGATACAAGAAGGCAGTGTAGGGACTTTAGAACTTGGGTGATGTGCTCTACTTTCTTAGTCTTAGTGAAAACACAGGCAGCAGCATTCTGGATCAGCTGCAGCTGTCTGACATTTCTGAAAGACCTGTGAAGACATATTGCAGTAATCAGTTAGTCTAAAGCAGGGGTGTCAAACTCATTTTGGTTGAGGGGCTGCATACATCTTAATCTGATCTCAAGAGGGCCACATGAGCAAACTCATTGCAAGATTAAATAGAACTAATAAATGTGGACTTGTTGATTTTTATATTAAATTAATTTCACTTTTACACAATATATTATGAATAACCTCAGCATTTTTAAGAAAGGTATGTGCAATTTCAACAATACTTTTACTCAGTTAAACATTTACTTAAGTGCATTATGCATAAGAACTGATCACAGTGATTGTACAATGTTGAAACACATTTATTCACATTTTTTGGAACTTAAAAACACTGTCCTACACGACAAAATACATCAAACAGATAAAAATTAAGGAATTATTAAAAATTTTCCACACCTGAAGCTTAATCTGCTAATTAAAACACAGCGCCCCTCGTGGACAATATAGGAACTGTAGATTTTCAATTAAACAAAGTACATGTTTTTTTCAATAATTGTTTTATCATTCTCTTCCTTTTATCTCCTCTTTCTTTCACCTTTTCTTTTTTCTTCTTGTTCTTCCTTTCCTTTCCTACTTTCCCATTGTAGTATCCATATCATTTGAGATATTCCCCGCATGAATCATAATAAAACTATTCACATTCATAAATCAAGCGGAGCACTATGGCAAAAGCAGTACTGCTCCACTTGTTAAAGTCAAATCTGATGAGCTCTTTTTGGCATTAAGACAACAATTATTATTGCCACATTGCCAGACAGGACACTGGCATAATAATGATAATGCATTTAGCCACCGGGCCGGACTAAATTAATCGACGGGCTGGATACGGCCCGCGGGCCGTATGTTTGACACCCCTGGTCTAAAGGATAAACCTATGGATTTGTTTTCTGAGATCCTGCTCAGACATTAGAATTTTAATCCTGGAAAGGCGATAGAAGGCTGACTTTGTTTTTGTCTTTAGATGCCTTTGAAGGTTTAGATCTCAGGCCATATTAGCATTTTGATGGAGACCAGCCATCAAGTCATCAAGAGTCCCCACTTGAAGATTATGAGACTCCATCGAGGGAGGCAAAGATTAGGGCGATGGGAATGAGATCTAACCTTTAAGTCTGGGAGTTCATTGGAAAATCCTAATTGTTAAAATCAGTGGAAATGTGTAAAACTCTTGGCTCAGGAGGTGCATAAGTAATTGTTACCTGCCTTTCCAAATAAAAAATTTAAATAAAAAAAAAAAGAAAGAGGCTGAATAAGCTGGTGAGGAAGGCCACTTCTGTCCTGGGCAACACTCTGGACTCTGTGGAGGAAGTGGCTGAGAGGAGGGTGTTGTCCAAGTTCACATCCATCATGGACAACACCCTCCACCCCCTGCACCAGACTGTAGAGGAGCTGAGCAGCTCCTTTAGTGCCAGACTTAGACACCCTGTCTGTAAAAAAGGAGCGTTAAATAGATCATTCCTGTGCAATAATCTATTTAATACACTGGGCTACAACCTGTGCAATAATCCTGAAGTAGTGACTTCTGCTGCTATCACCACCTGAACATATGTCAGTACACATGTATGTACAAATGTATGCACGTATGTATATGCACATATATATATATATAGGATATGTATATATGTTTATATATATATATATATATATATATATATATATATATATATATATATATATATATATATATATATATATATATCGCTATGAATGTAAATAAGACACCATATGCCCATTCCTATTTCTTTTTGTATTCTTTTGATCCATTGTATATATGAAGATTCACTGTATATAACTGAATGCACCTTTCCTACTCTGCACCTTGTTGTATGAGCCAATGTGGCAAGTGAATTTCTCCATTGTGAGATCAATAAAGCCTATCTTGTCTTATCTTGTTTTCCCGACGAGACCCCCGCCCTCTTCTGAGCTGGCGGGGCACTCGGCCTCCAGGACACCAACTGGAGACCGGGTTGCAGGCCAGAGAGAGACTAGCCTGAACACTGACGTTGCAGGCCGGCGGCTGACCCTCCTGGGTCTCCTCCTCGCCGGCTGGTGGTAACCCCACGGGGACAGGACTGAGGTCTGAGGCGTCGGCCGGGAGATCAGGGACAGAGGCTCGGCAACAATAGGCTGCTGGATTGGCTTGACAGACTGCTGAATAACACTGGTGGAGACCTGGCCAGAGACTTGGCCTCTCTGCCTCAGACGGCGACACGATGGACCTTGCGGGGAGGCAGAACCCAAAACCGAATCTGAGGCAGGAGAGAGGACTAATTGAAATAATAAACATAAACCAAGAAAGAAGCCAGAACATTACAGTTTCGGTTGTATTTGCATGTTATCTAAGCCATTACAAGGCCTTTGTTTGGACAGTAGTATAAAGCTTGGTACTCCACATTATTCCAGACTTTTTGAATTGAGAAAGCTTCCTGGAGAGGATGCGAAACGTCTTCAACTACGGAAAACAAGTCCAGTTGCTTTGTATTTTACTTTTTTGGAATGACCATGACCTGGATGACTGAGAATGTTCACCAGCATTTAGGGGGTTTGTAGGTATATGTGAGTCTCACCTTGACAAAAACTGACATTCAATACTGACTTAAGCCTATACACGTTAGCTCTTTGAATTATGGGAAGGTTTAGCATAAATCTTATCTCTAGGTTGTCAGGAGTCACAAATATTGGAATTGCACTACCTTGGCTGTAAACCAGGTGTGTTTGTGGTGGTTGAAAGGTTTCGGTAGATGCAGATTTGAGAACCTTTTCGACCAAATCTACAGGTACTAGGTACGGAGGAATCCAACCTTCAGCAAGGCTATTTACAGATGAGCTAACCTCTTGAGTAAGATCCCGCATTAAGTCTCTAACAACCTTAGTATACATCATGTCATTCTTTACCACTTCCGTGAGCGTCTCCAAAGTATGCATGGTATTATTGATGAGTGCAGTGTGTAAATTTACGGTAACCATTGTACCCTGAAGGGTTTTAGTTTGGATATTTAATAGTGAGATCTGAATTACAGACATGAAATTGTGTATGGAAGGTTATTTTTTAAGGGTCCTGGTTGAACATGCACTTTTTCTATTTAATGCTATGCATCATTTTCTACTTTGAGGGTGGAGTTAGGCCCCGTTTCCAGTGAGGAGAGTTTAGTGGACGGTTTGATCTGGTTTGCAGGAACCCATTTGTACTCTCGACTCTGTCTGGGCTTTGAGATTCTTATCTGGTAAGATACCGGGGAGAATTTTCCAACAATTGCGAAGGGACTTGCCCAGCTCGGAATAAGTTTCCTGGACCAGCTGGACCAAACTTGTCTACTATCTCATACTCCCTATGGGATGTTTTCTGATCGTAGTAGGCTTTGGCCCTTTGTACGCTGGCTTCTAGGTTCTTTTTAGCCCACACGAAAGTAATTTGCAGATGGTCTTTTAAATTGGTGACATAATGATGTGCCGTGTAGGCAGCTGTCACACTGACGTCTTCCGGCTGATAGATGACATGCAGGGGAAGGGTGATTTGTCTCCCTGTCATCATCTCAAAGGGTGTCACCCCAGTACAGCATTGTGGGGTCGAGCAGATGGCCATTAGGGCCAGAGGAAGCTTTATGTCCCAGTCCCTGCAATGGCTCTTGACATACTTCTTTAACATGGCAACCACGGTGCGGTTCATTCCCTTGTTGTGCAATTGTACACTGTTTAAAGTTATTTAATGTTTCATAAATAACTCTCTGTCTGTTAAGTATTGTCTGGTGATGATCAGCTCTTAAGCTGATATCAAGACAATGGTTGAAAGGGATGAATTTGAGCACTAGCGATCTTTTAACAGCAAAACCTGCACACACACATAATAAAGGAGTGACAACTTCTTTTCAAGTCCAAGATTTTAATAACAGAAATAAAATTAACATCCAGAGAACACCACTATGTAATGCAAGGCTAATAGCAGTTTGGCTAGCGGGCGTTAAGCACTAACAAATAAAGGCTTTAGCTTTATTTTTACTCATATTGAGTGGGCTGGATAACGTAAACATTAATGTCCCATCAATGTATGAAACTCTTGTGAAGATATCCTTCCTGTTAAAACCATAAAATACACTCAAATGATATTAGCAGTACCATAAACGGAAGGCTAGCGTGAGCTATTTCATTAGCCCTTGGTTGTAAGCATCATGTGTCCAACGGTTTACAAAACATTTTTCGATAAACCTTTTAACTTCACCCTCAGCTCGCTGCCCAATCTGTTGGTGCCTCAAGTGTGAGCTTTGTCCATTCACGGAAGGAGCGTTGAAGGAGGGAAGCTGTTGGCTTGTTGTTGGCGGTCTAGCATTAGCTCTATGGCAGCATGTGGGCTAACCACAGCGTGTGGAGGGAATTGAGGCCTGTAGGTCCTCAAGGCAGCCTCTGACCCGGTTGCAGTCCGATCTAAGCACATTCTCCTCGTAAGCATTCAACATGTGCTCTGCTGCTGGCTTTCAGCGGGATCTGGGGTTCTCTTCCCGGTACAGGCTGAGAAAAAAAAATACAATAGAGCTGTTTCGCATGCAGGATCTTTGCTCCTGTTACCGGTAAAACGGCATATTTAGCTTTGTATTTCGTGTGTTGTTTATCCGGATTCAGTCAGGTCCTCTGCTGAAGCCGGCAGACGACATTAGCAGACCCTGGATTCAGCATTGAGGCACCTTCCCTCAGCTGCTGGCTTGTGTGTCGGTCAGGGCCGACCAGGCCTTCTTTGTCTGCAGTGGGAGAGCTGCTGTAGAGCTGAAGAGGTCTGGAGAAGTGAAGAGAGATTCAGCTCGTAGCCTCTTCCAGGCCCCATGCATGGCTCCTGCACATGGCTGCTGAGGAAGGAGACCCCCCCCAGCCTCCCCAGAGGAGTGCTGGTCGTCTGATGATGGAGGAGTGTGTGGAGAAGAGAGGCTTTTGTCTGTGGGGGGAAAAACTTTTATAGCGAGAGGGAACCCCCTGCTGAGAGAGGAGGGATGTCCTTGCTCTCTTTCTCTCTCCCTTGTGGCTGATTTGTCAGATTTAATCTGATTCATTCAACCAATTATTCATCATGGCAATATTATGGCATAACACTCCCAACCTGTCCCGATGACCATGGATGGTAGGGGGTGTGGAATTTAATTGCTACATCCAACATGTCAAAGAGTGCAATCATAATGTTTTACGTGAAATGCTTTCCTCTGTCCGAGTCGATGGTAAGCTGAGGTGGAATGCCTTCAGTTCCTTGGTATCTCCAGTCAATGGTGAGACGATCTCACGCCTGGAAGAGTTTCGAGTGCTTCATCTCCTTGTTTCTGGCGTTCTTGATTCCGCTGTCTTTCCACTCCGGGAGATGTGAGGCAAAACTGAGATGAGCATAGTTGGAGTCTGAGCAGATCACCAGTTGTTTCACATCCATGGTGGCTGCCTGCTGGATGCTAATGAGCACCGCTGCGACTTCAGCATACTTGCTTGTTTTTGGTCCCAACCGGTAGTGGTTTGGTTCAGTGGAATCGTGTCCCACCCAGACAATGCCTACACCAGCTTGGAGTTAGTGTTCGTGCACGTGACCTATGTTTTCCTCGAAATAATGATGGGTTGAGGGAGGCGTCCCGATGATGGCCGGAACACTGAGGGTTATGGCTTCTGTGTCTCACTCACAGTGTTTACAGTGTGCCACCCCCTGTCCAAGCGCCATTTTGTTGTTCTGGCTGTACTTTACTTCAACATTGTATCCTTGGAGTGCCATCACCTGCCCGACACCTGTCACCAACCATGGCAAGACAAGACAGCAGTGCGTCCAGAGTGCTGCAACTTTCAGCACGGTGTGTGGAGCTGCAACTTTCAGCAAGGCGTGTGGATAATCACATGCCCAAGAGTGGAGACACAGCCTACCCAGGGAGGGAGCGGACCAGCAGGTGAGAAGCTGATGTGCTTAATTTAAATTAAGCACATCAGCCACCAAAACAGCAGACATAGAACATGGAGAACAAAGATACACACCTTGGAAGCAACCTGCCTGACTATAAAGGCATCTGCCACACCCTCAATCAAAGGTGCGCTTCAAACTGCACCTGGTACACAGAGTGGGGAGGGTAGAACACTATCTCACCACATGTGCTTTGTATTTGTTGACCCTTCATGATGGCTCGTCTGACAAGTATGCCTGCAGTCTGTGGTGGTATTAGCATATTAGCATGACTTTAGGGTTGCCCGGGAAGGAAGTTGGGATCGTGTGAGCTGGGGCCTACGGGGCCTGGTTAAAAGTGTCCAACTGTGCACCACCTTTGACTGCAAAGAGATGTTCTCTGGTTGCCGGGCAGTGGTGGTGTGTCAGAGGTCCTGGAAATCACCTCTTCCAAGCAGGTCACCTGGTGGATAGGGACAGACTGTCCACTAGAAGTAAGAGGCTTCGGGGTCTCCACTTGGGCCCAAAGATGACCATGATGGCCATCAATCAGTGGAATGCAGATGTAGATAGGGTGTACTAGAGTTATGTCACAGAAAGTGATGTCCAACCACACCCGTTTGGTGATGCATGACTGATTTTGAGTGTAGCTGGTGATGCCGATTTTACCGAAAGACATCATAGTTTTTGTCACTTCACTAAACAAATCTGAGCACATCAGACTGATCTCTGAACCTGTTTCTAAAAGAGCACTTGCTGTTACACATCTTCCTATAACAGTTGAGCAGCATAGGCGGCACGCGTTTTCACAGTGGTTTAGTTCTCTGATTGCCTAACGATGGGGTTTTGAAGGGTTCTTTGTGACCTTTCGGTTGGTTTCCCTATTCAATCTGGTAAACCCGGTTAGAGACGGAAGCCTGGTCCACACCTTGTCATGCTGACGGGGGTTTCGGGCCTGGCTTCTCTGGAGGGTCAGCGGGATCAAATGGTGGCTGGGACGGCAAAGCAATCTGATGTGCTGTTTTGGCTAACAACCTGCAGAAAGATGCCTCCATCTCCTTTCTCACTGACTGTTCCAGCCTTTATTGTTGTGTTTGTTTTTCTGCTTCTCTGATTGGTCAGTTTACCTGCCGCATAGGGTTTGGTCTGACCTGTACCATTTTTGAAACCCTTCACCCCCTGTCCTATCATGTGGACCTCTCCTATCTTGGGAAACCCTCTTCTCCTGCGGACCCTGCTGTTTCTTGAACCCGTATTTAGTCTTAGGTTTGGTGGGGGGCCTCTCCTGTCCCTCCAGACCCAACCTCTTTTCTGGTTCCACTTGAATCTGTAGAACCCTATTGCCTCTATTGGCTCCCTTGTTGGGGCAGATATGTGTTTCCCATTCTACTTGTACGTATTTCCTGATTTCTTGCATGGTAAGTGTTCTGGTTCTACAATACAGAGTAACCTCATATTGCACGCTTTCATGAATGTTATGGAGGAAAAAAGATTTGAAAGTATGGCCTTCCTCCAAGCCGGGAGCATTGCATACCTGAAATTAAGCAGCTTTCGAGAGACGGTACTACTCCTTTGGTGCCTCATTTTGCTTTTACTGAATAGCAAAAGCCCCAAGAGTCGCAGAGGCCGGATCTGTTTACACCGAGTATTCTTCCCCTCTATTCTGACAAAGGGCTGAGGAGAAGGGTTTCTATAAAAACATGGACACTTCTTGATGTGGTTTTCTAGATAAGCCTCAACTTTCTCCGAGCAGAGGGACTATGTAAGTCTAGCAGACAGCGCTTTACCTCTCTTACATAGTCGTCAATGGTGGATTCTGTCACGAACGGGGACAGAAGGACCCAGAATTCAGGCCAGACAAGCAGATGAGCTTTAGAGGAGTTTATTAAAGGCAGTCTGATAAGACAGAGACAGGCAGGCTCAGTGGTCAGAGTACAATCCAAGGTCGGTACACAAGTAGAGCAGAATAAACAAGCAGGGATCAGGCAGACTCAGAAACTCCAAAAACAGAAACTGGTCAGGTAATACAAGCAGGTAGTGATGTTATGTGATGTGCCAAGGCTTCGAGGCGTGTGTCGAGTAATGGAGGGAGCGTTTCCGTAAAGTGCGTATCGAAGCTTGCTCCATTTAGGGGAGGAGCCGAAAACGATGACGTCCGAAGCCTCGCTGCCCGGCTGTACCACGTGACTGCTTCGGGAAGTGGCTCAGATTTTGCCAGATGACCGGTTCATTCAGAACCAGTCATGGCTGCACGCTGGATCATAAAACAGTTCTGCTAACCAGATGCAGTTTAAAATGCCACAGTCTGTTTATAAGTTTCGTTTTTATTAATTCTGAATTTTTAACTACATGCACCGTATTTCTGTGCCTCAGCGCTTGCTCCTCTCGTCCCCTCCTTTTCCCTCGGAGCAGGTGCTTTTATCACCGTTCACCATTCAAAACATGAATCACTACGTTTAATGTCCTCACATCGGTAGCAACGTGTGCCAGTTAAAGTCAATAGGAGAGTTACTAGCTGTGTTTTATGCTCTTTTGTTTTTAACAACATAGAATCAGTGTCGCTTTGGTGGGCTGCTGCCTCGCGCTTTAATTCAAGTGCGCACTTTTAAGGGTCATTTTAAAGAACTTGTAACATCAGGGGCTTCATCTCATACCTGTCAGTACCCCTGTTCCCTTTATAGAAGCCCTTTACAGTATTTAGTTATGCATTTTCCCCACTGTTTATCTGTCGCACGCAGCGCACCAACGGGGGTAAAATCCGCCCACCGCACCGCCGCACTGATGGGAGCAATAGAGATTCGTCTGGTCAGCGCGGCGACTGACTGAGAAACCTGTCGCTGTGAAAGGTGATGAGAATGTTATAAACTGTAACAGTCTAGAAGCGCATTGAGCTGAAAGGAGGGAGACATCAGCAGCTGGATCGTGCGTAAAGACGCAGCGGGAACCTCTGTGTGCTTCAGTGTTGCTGCTGAGGGGAAAATGTTGACCATAATCCCCCCCCCCCCCCGACCCCAAAATTAGCATAATCTCACTCTTAACTTTTGATCAAAGTTGAGAGGTCTGATTATTACACACCATGTCATATCACATGACACTACTATTTTGGGAATAATTACACACAGAGAATACATTAAACAATATTTGATTATACACATATGTGTATACACAATTTATGTAGACAAATGATTTCATCCTACATCTTTTGTGAAGTCATTCCCAAGAGCCATAATAGACAAAAAATCAATGCATCACACGTGTTAAGATACAGCTGGCTGTGATTATACACCTGGCCAGTAGGTGGTGTCATGTGCACATGAAGCTCCAAGAAATGAACCCTTTCTCGAACCAGTTGGCTCAAGTGGCTCAATGCCTCATGAGGCTTCATCTCACCATCACTACAAGCAGGCAGTCAGAACAGGGCAGGAAAAATCAGGTACAGGGTTCAGGTTGGCTCAGAAATCCGGAGGATAATTGGGTCAGGTCAACAGGCAAACAAACAGAACAGGGAATGCTGGAATAGACACACCAAAAGGCTCAAAAGACAACGATCTGACAGAGTGCAGGAGACAGAGGCAGGTACAACTGGGGGAGTGAGCAGGTGAATTGAGTAGAAACTAATTACAGGAAAACAGGTGAAACTAATCAGAGGCAGGGAAGTGACTGACAGAGAACCGAAATGAGGTTGGTGACTGCTGACAGGGGAGTGACAAACTGACTGGGTGAAAACAGGGAGGTGAGCTGGCAGGTAAACAGAACTGAACTAAAAGCTTGCAGAACACTGACTGATAATATAAAATGAAGAACAAAAGCAAACCACAACAAAACTCAATCTATTCCATAAACCAAAACTAAGACAGAACCTAAACCTAAGACAGAATCGGTAAAATAGAAAGAAGTACTGTCGGCAGTCCATTTAAGTCATCCTCTAAAGATTCTTTCCTACTATGTATGTATACGTGTGTGTGTGTGTGTGTGTGTATTTAGAGAGAGAGAGAGAGAGAGAGAGAGAGAGAGAGAGAGAGAGAGAGAGAGAGAGAGAGAGAGAGAGAGAGAGAGAGAGAGAGAGAGAGAGAGAGAGAGAGAGAGAGAGAGAGCGAGAGAGAGAGAGAGCGAGAGCTAGCGAGCGAGAGATCTCGCTCTCTCTATCTTCTCTCTCTCTCTCTCGCTCTCTCTAGATAGATAGATAGATAGACAGACAGACAGACAGACAGACAGACAGACAGACACACAGACAGACAGACACACAGACAGACACACATACATACATATGCAAGCTGGCATTACATCTGTCCGCAAACAAAGGGTTCCATAAGTATGCTGCTCGCATTTCCTATTCCATTTCTTCACACAGTTAGAATAGAATGTAAAATCCATTGGAAAAATTTTGAAATGATCCTCATTTTGAGCCCTGTTCATTCCTCACACAGACATTAAGTAGGACCAATTGTGTACACACATTCAAGGGCATGCACAGTATGAAATCAGTGTTCTGTTCATCACATTGGTGGAGAAGATTATACTATAATGTAGACATGTCCTAGCTGACACATCTTCCCCTAATCAATCATTCTGTCCAATCTAAGTATGTCAGCATCTGTTTCTCCAGGGTCTGTTGTCTAACTGTAATTTCCATGGTAACTCCCTTTCGCAGTCCAGTCTCTGTAATCTCATAATCCATAACAGAAACAATTGTGCTTTCTACTTCTATGTATAGTGGGGTGTGATATGCTTGGAGTAGGAGTACAATCATGTTCTCTAGAGTCTATGAGTATTGTGCTACCTCAGAGGAAAAGCTGCACTGAAAAGTTTGTCAGCAAAAACAGAAAGTTCCTAAGTTTGACCAATGATAAGACATACTGTAAATGCAAATGTAAATGTATATGCAAATCTTTAATACACAAAATGTGCTTATTTCTATTTTTTTAATGATTCAAAGTGGGAGGAGCAAGATTAAGCTGCTTTAATAGAGACTGCTTTGGTCCCCCAGCAACCAGAGTTCAGCAACTCGCTGTTTGCTTTCTTCTACTGATTTCTTTGATGATGGGAGCTCCCAATGGAGAAGAACTCTGTTTTCCAGAACTCAACAACTCTTGCAGAAAGCCTCTGCAGCATCATGCTGAGAACACTTTGCTTTACATTCTGCTGTCCTGCATTTCTCTTTTAACTGTGATTTTCAACCTGTTGGTCATCATCTCAGTCTCCCACTTCAGGCACTGTGATTCAAACATTCAACTTCATATTAATGAATAACTCTTGATGTAATCATCAGTAAATTTGATACACAATAGGTGCCAGATTTCTGTACCTTTTAACTACTTCTAAATTAACAGCCTAGCATATATTACGTGGCTTTGCAATAATACACACAGTATATTTAGTGTTGAATTTTGCATTTTGATTTATATTGCTATATTTTTCGTAATATTAACATTTTGATGACTTTATTACATTACTGTATTATATTTTTCAGGCAACTCCACACCCCTACCAACTTGTTCCTCCTGTCTCTGGCTGTCTCAGACTTTCTTGTTGGACTGCTGCTGATGCCTATTCGAATAATTCAAACAGGAGGCTGCTGGGTTTTAGGAGACTTTATGTGTGGAATGCTTACTTATACCTCATTTATCATTACATCTGCATCAGTAGGAAACATTGTGCTCATTTCAGTGGACCGATATGTGGCCATCTGTGACCCTTTGTCTTATCCCATTAAAGTCACTCCCAGAAGGGTTCAAGTTAGTATTATTCTGTGTTGGGGCTCCTCTATGTTCTATAATGGTTTGATGGTAAAGGAGAGCATAAAATATCCAGACAAATACAATTCCTGCTATGGAGAGTGTGTATTTTTTATTGACCTTTTACCAGGAACCTTTGATGTTATGTTGACGTTTATTGGTCCTATTACAGTCATCATAGTACTGTATATGAGAGTGTTTGTAGTTGCTGTTTCTCAGGCTCGAGCTATGAGGTCTCAAACTGCAGCTTGTAACCAGCAGGGTTCAACTGCAAAGAAGTCTGAGAGAAAAGCAGCTACAGCTCTTGGTGTGGTTGTGATTGTGTTTCTCTCTTGTTTCTGTCCTTATTTTTGCTACTCTCTTATTGGTGAAAACATAGAAACTGATGCAGAGACTTATTTTGGGATCTGGTTGCTGTACATTAACTCTTGTATAAATCCAATAATCTATGCTTTATTTTATCCCTGGTTTAGGAAGTCTGTAAAACTAATTCTTACTCTTCAAATACTGAAGCCCAACACCCGTGATTCAAACCCATTGGATAGAAATATTTAGTGTCACCCGATTAGCATTTTATTAAACACAACTCAAGAAACAAAATGTCATATAGTAGTTGGTAACTACTGTTTTCTTTATTTTTATCTGTACAAGTTCAATGATGTTTCTATAATCGCTTAAAGTGCTTCAAAGTATTAAACTTAATTTGAAATCCCTTTTCAACAACTTTATTTTGTTTTATTAAATTCTATGTATACATTTATTCTCTTTAAGATCAAAAATCCTATTTTCAAGAGGGACTTATTTTGGTAAGAAAAAAAAACAAAAAACAACAACATTTAACTATATTGTGTGTATATATATATATATATATATATATATATATATATATATATATATATATATATATATATATATATATATAATTATTATTTTTTTGTCTTCCCTAACCCCTAGTCGATCAAGGCAGATGAGCGTTCACACTGAGCCTGGTTCTGCTGGAGGTTTTTCTTCCTGTTAAAGGGGAGTTTTTCTCTCCACTGTAGCTCAACTTGAGCAAAAAATAAAACAATTAAATGTGGTTTATTAAATATAAGGTCTCCCTCCAAAGACTGATAGTTAAAGAATTGATTTCTTAGAATCAGATTGATTTATTTTGTCTCACAGAGACCTAGCTGCAACAGGACTAAGTTGGTATAAATGAGTCAACTCTCTATATGCCCAGGGCTACGGGACTGGGAGGAGGAGTAGCAACTATCTTTCAGTCTGATTATTAATTAGTCCCATGCCAATAAATAACCACAATTATTTCCGAACGAGAGAGAGAGAGAGAGAGACCATGAACTCCCTTTACTGGTCCAATGTTTCATTACAATACAAACTCACAAGTAAATCATATTCATATGCTCATACACAACATCCTTACAGCCTGAAACCCAAAAGAAACAAACCCTCAAAAACTGAGAGTAAGCAATTAATCAAATAGACAACACAAAATATTTCTACCTCCCCAAATGCAAATAAACTCTTTCAAGTCTGACACCATCTTATAACTGGCAAACTCTGTCCTAAGACGTGCAGCCACCAGTCCTCTGAACATCAGGTCAATATTTACAGAACCTGTCTCCTTCATTTTATTTCTTCTGCTGAGCCAAATGCTCATCTTTGCGTGACCAAACAAAAAATGAACCAGACAAATATTTCTCCGTTGTACTGCTGAGTATCTGGGACCAAAAATAAACAGTTCATTATTAAACCTGAGTGCTAATCCGCCCACCCACTGTTTTAACAAAGAGAAGAGAGGAGCTAGTCTGGGACATCTGAGCCAGAGATGCTGTAGCGTTTCCTCAGCCTGACAAAAGGCACACTGACTCCCTGATCACAGGGTTAGGGTTAATAAGTCCCACATGTCTGTTTGTGGCCACGTCCCCATGCACCACCATCCACTGGAGAGCCGCACTGCACTTCTCTATGGGAGCTTTGTACAAGGACCTCGAGCTGCCCCTGGGAAATGAACCTGGTGCCAACACATCAACCCACCTCGACTCTCTGACCCCAGCCAACATCGCTCTGTTCAGGACCTTCGCAGACACAGCATACAAACTATTTTTTGATGCTTCAGAGAAGTTCCCCAACTCAGGTTTCTGAAGGACAACAGAAGCACGTCTGCTTCCTCCTGCTCCTCCACTGCCGCACAAATGGACAACTCAGGAAATCTTTCTGTATGGTCTTCTGCCTCTAATGCTCTCCTGAAAGAACCAGGAAGTCCGTTCATCACCTCCTCTACCAGTTTGTCCATGAGGCGCAAAGATTTACTGCCAGTGTCTTCCACAGACCCGCTGACCTTAGTCCTGCCAGCTTCGCCAGCCCAGCTGCTGTAAGGATCCCGTGAACGCTGTCAGAGCCCAGAATCCTGCTCTGGATGGCCAGGTTATTGAACAAAGGTTCTTCCGCCACCGTCCCATATAATCTCTCCTACTTTTTAAAACTGTTCTCCAGTCATGTATGTTGTGCAATTATACACTGTTTAAAGTTATTTAATGTTTCATAAATAACTCTCTGTTTGATAAGTATTGTCTGGTGATGATCAGCTCTTAAGCTGATATCAAGACAATGATTGAAAGGGATGAATTCGAGCACCAGCGATCTTTTAAAAGCAAAACCTGCACACATAGAATAAAGGAGTGACAACTTCTTTTCAAGTTCAAGAATTTAATAACAGAAATAAAATGAACATCCAGAGAACATCACTATGTAATGCTGTTTATCCTAATTAACACAATATTTCGATTAGTAAATTCTCTCTACTAGGCTAGTGAAACTTAACTAAACTACTAAGCAAATTGAAGATAAAAAGAAGCTAAGCTAAGGAACTAATTACTTGCAAAAACAAACAAATAGTGGTTGATCGTGATCAGAATAACTCATTGAATGTATTTCAATCCATTCACAATGCAAAGCCCAAGTTAAACAAAACATTATTTGTTGAAATAATATTCTGAGGACCGGTTTGTCCTGCAAAATCGTTTAATTCAGAATCGCTTGCCTTCGTTTTTGCGATTCTACCTCCGGGCGCTAGGGGTCGCTGTAGCAACTCGGTGGCTAAGAAGTTACAACATAAAGTTTACCAAAATTGCCTTGAAAACCGGCATTAATATACCATATTGATGCGGGAATAAGGCTCATAACACCACCGGAGGATGGCGGAGCAGAACAGTTACGCTTTATGCTTTAAAACAAACTCCTTTTGAAATGTCCGAAACCGGATGTTAGCAAGGCTAATAGCAGTTTGGCTAGTGCGAGCTACCGGTTAGCCCATTTGTTCTAAACACCATGGTTTACAAACATTTCCCAATAAACCTTTTAACTTCACCCTCAGCTCGCTGCCCAAACCTGTCCTTTGTCTCTGTAATGAATCAGAATCGGACCCAAGATTCAACCATGACAGGTCAGTGACTTTACAGACAGTTTATTGATAAGCAGGGTAAAACTAGCTTGGGCTCTCGGGCGTGCTGCTCTCGTAACGGCTGGAGCTTCCCTGGAAGCAGAGGGACAGGTCAGAGACTGCCGAGGCAGGTTAGCAAAGAAACAAACTGACTAACCTGATAACGGGAGTAGCCAGGGCATGGAGAGACAGCTGGGAGTGTTCGGGGCAGAATCCGTCCGCTGGTAGATGGGAACGGACCGTTGAGCGGTCGGCAGCAGGCAGACGATGAGGGGTTTTCCAGGGGTGTAAATCCAGAGACAGTCCGGGTCCGGTAACAGTTAGTTCACAACTCCAGCAGAGGTACAGAGGGAAAATCCAAAGAGGGTCCGGGTCCAGGTCCAGGTGCGAAATCCGACAGAGCAACAGGCTTAAAGGGGACAGGCAGGTTTCAAAACTCACAGGCAGGCCGAGATCAGAAACACGGGGAATCAGTCCAGAATCCAGAGGCTGCAAGGCAGAACTCAGGCAGGCGGGATAACCAGAACGGGATCAGGCATGCTCAAAAAACAGAGGGCAGAACAGGTCGTGCAACAGACAGGCAGGTTTTCTGGAATAGTGCTGAAAAGTTCTCACCGGTTGGCTCGAAGACGATCTGGCACTGGAGACTGACAAGGACAGGGGTTTTATGCAGCTGGAGACAGGTGGAGCCAGTAGAGGTTGATTGCAGATAGGTGGAGACTGAACAGGTGTGACTGATTAAGAGCAGGATCAGCTCCAGTGCCAGAATCATCACAGAGCCCCCTTCTCAAGGGCGGATTCCAGACGCCCTTGGCTGGTCTGGATGGGCTCTGTGAAACTCCTTAATGAGGGACTTATCCAGAATGTGACGGGAAGGAACCCACTGGCGTTCCTCCGGGCCATAACCTTCCCAATCGATGAGATACTGGGTGCCTCGGCCCCACTTACGGGACTTCAGGATCCTCTTGGCCGTGTATGCAGGGGAGCCATCAACAAGACGGGTGGGTGGTGGGGACGTGGAGGCGGGAAGCAGACTAGAGGTCTTGACAGGCTTGACACGGGAAACATGGAAAGTGGGATGGACTTTCATGGCAGAGGGCAGGCGGAGACGGACCTCCACCGGGTTCACCACTTTGGAGATGGGGAACGCCCCAATAAACCAAGGTGCCAGCTTCTTGTTGTCAACCTTCAGGGGAAGCCAAACCCTGTCTCCCACCTGGTACTGCGGGGCAGGGACCCGCCGGCGGTTGGCAGCCCGGGCCTGGTTTTGGGAGGCAGAGAGAATGGCCCTCCTGGCCCTCCTCCAGGCACACTGGCACCTCAGGGCAGACAGATGGGCATAAGGGACCCTGGACTCCACGTCCTCTATGGTGAACACCGGCGGCTGGAACCCGTAAACCACATAGAAAGGGGAAAGACCAGTGGAACTGGAGGGTGTGGCATTTATTGCGTGCTCCACCCAGGGCAAGTTCTGAACCCACTTGGAGGGGTCGGACAGACAAAAGAGGCGGAGCTTGGTCTCGACCTCTTGGTTAATTCTCTCAGTTTGACCATCTGTCTGGGGATGGAAACTGGAGGACAGGCTAACTGAAATGCCCAGCATGGCACAGAACTCCCGCCAGTAACGGGCAACAAATTGAGGGCCCCTGTCAGAAACAATGTCGGATGGTAGACCATGTAACCTAAACACCTCCTTTGCCAGGATTAACCCCATCTCCTTGGCAGAAGGAAGCTTGAGCAATGGGACTAGGTGGACCATTTTAGAAAAACGGTCAACGATAGTGAGGATAACAGTGTGGCCCTCAGAGGAAGGAAGGCCAGTGACGAAGTCCATTGACAGACAGGACCAAGGCCGGGAAGGAATGGGTAACGGGAGAAGCAGACCAGAGGGAGGTCGGCGGGAAGCCTTAGCCTGGGTGCAGAGGGGACAGGCAGACACAAAATCCTTAACATCAGTTAGCAAGGTGGGCCACCAGAACTGAGTACGAACCAGACGAAGGGTCTTAGTGATGCCGGGGTAACCAAACAGGCGAGAACTGTGGCAGAAGTCCAAGACCTTCTGCCTGAGGGAGTCTGGGACAAAAAGCCTGTTCTTTGGGCAGGCCTTGGGAACGTGTTCATTCTCCAGGGCGTCTCTGACCTCCCTCTCCAAATCGAGCCTGGTGACTGCACAAGGGACCGAATCAGGGAGGATAAACTCTGAGGCTTGGTAGTGATTTTCCTCCTCGGATTCAAACATCCTGGAGAGGGCATCAGGCTTAATGTTCTTGGACCCAGGTCTGTAGGAGAGAGAAAAATTGAAACGGTCGAAGAACAGAGCCCACCTGGCCTGCCTGGGGTTGAGCCTCTTGGAGGTCTTGAGATACTCCAAATTCTTATGGTCCGTCCAAACCAAGAAGGGGAGTTTGGCGCCCTCCTGCCAGTGTCTCCATTCTTCTAATGCCAACTTCACAGCCAAAAGCTCCCGGTTACCAACATCATAGTTTTGTTCTGCAGAGGACAATTTTCTGGAGAAGAAGGCACATGGGTGAATGCGGCCATCCATGGCCCTTTGACTGAGGATTGCCCCAACCCTAGAGCTGGAGGCATCCACCTCCACAATAAACTGCCTTTCGGGGTCGGGGGAAACAAGGAGCGGAGCAGAGGTGAATAGGCCCTTCAGACGTTTAAAAGCTTTCTCAGCCTGTTCGTTCCAGGCAAACTTGATCTTGCTGGAGGTAAGAGCATGCAGCGGGGCAGCTACCTGGCTGTAATTACGGATAAACCGTCTATAAAAATTGGCGAAGCCCAAGAATCTTTGTAGCTGCCTTCTGTCTGTTGGGACGGGCCATTCGGTCACTGCCCGGACTTTGGCCGGGTCCATAGACATGTGACCGGGGGACAGGACAAAACCGAGAAAAGAAGTGGAGGTGGTGTGAAATTCGCATTTCTCGGCCTTGACATAAAGTTGGTTTTGTAGCAGGCGGAGCAGGACAGAACGGACGTGTTGCCTGTGGAGGCTGAGGTTCTCAGAGTAAATGAGGATGTCATCCAGATAAGCAAAAACATAACGGCCAATCATGTCTCTGAGAACCTCATTGACTAGGTTTTGGAAGACTGCTGGGGCGTTGGTGAGGCCAAAAGGCATGACAAGATATTCATAGTGCCCTGTTGGGGTGTTAAAAGCGGTCTTCCATTCATCACCCTCCCTTATGCGAACCAGATGATAGGCATTTCTTAAATCCAGCTTAGTAAAGACCTTTGCCTGCTGGACCTGATCAAAGGCCGAATTCATGAGGGGAATTGGGTATCGGTTTTTGATTGAAATGTCGTTGAGTCCTCTATAATCTATGCAGGGACGGAGGGAGCCATCCTTTTTCCCCACAAAAAAGAAGCCTGCACCTGCGGGTGAAGAAGAGGGACGAATAATGCCTGCCCTTAGGGCCTCGTTAATATACTCCTGCATAGCTTGGGACTCAGGGGCAGACAAGGAATAGAGACGACCCCTAGGTGGAGTGGTTCCAGATAACAGGTCAATTGCACAATCATATGGACGGTGAGGAGGGAGGTTCGTAGCTTTGGCTTTATTAAACACCTCCTTTAAATCATGGTACTCTGGTGGTACTCTTGACAGGCTAGGATAAATCTCCTCCTCCTTACCTTTGGACGAGTGAGGTGACTGAGCAGTAACCCCAGTCGGTCGAGGCAGATGACCGTTCATACTGAGCCCGGTTCT
This sequence comes from Fundulus heteroclitus, assembly GCF_011125445.2. NCBI lineage: Eukaryota > Metazoa > Chordata > Actinopteri > Cyprinodontiformes > Fundulidae > Fundulus > Fundulus heteroclitus. The sequence continues at coordinate 208,071 of NC_046367.1, forward strand.
GCCGGAGGTTTTTCCTTCCCGTTAATGGGTGGTTTTTCTTCCCACTGTCGCTTCATGCTTGCTCAGTATGAGGGATTGCAGCAAAGCCATGTACAATGTAGATGACTCTTCCTGTGGCTCTACGGTTCCCCAGGAGTGAATGATGCTTGTCGGGACTTTGATGCAATCAACTGGTTTCCTTATATAGGACATTTTTGACCAATCTGTATAATCTGACCCAATCTGTATAATATGATTGAACTTGACTTTGTAAAGTGCCTTGAGATGACATGTTTCATGATTTGGCGCTATATAAATAAAATTGAATTGAAAATTGAATTGAATTTCAGACAGGATTCAGAACAAGAAGAGGCCCAGCCCGTAACTTCTCCTCTTCTCCAGTCAATCTGGGGGTTATGCCTTCTAAGCCACGTAGCGCCCAAGATGATAGGAACCTGCGGTGTGTCAATGATCATGAATGACAGTTTTTCAGAGTGGTTACCTCCCATCTGGAGCTCCACAGGTTCAGTGACAAGGCAGGAGCGATTAAGTTGGTGACCATCTAAGGCGAGGACGCTGCGTGGAGATGAGCCGGGAGACAATTTAATGTTCAGCTTACGAGCAAAAGACTGATCCATAAACTCTGTGTCGGCACCTGAATCCACAAACACAGAGACCGAATGAGACTTGGCTGAGACAGAAAGAGTAGCGGGTAGTGGCAGATCCGGAGAGGTAGATAGTTTAGTTCGGCTTAGGAAGGATCTCCCGTCCCCTACTGAGTCTGAGCTTTTTAGTGGACAGGTCCGGACGAGATGACCTTCTCCTCCGCAGTACAGGCAGAGACCAAACTGCTGCCTGCGTTGTCGCTCCTCCTTGGTAAGAGCGGTCCTTCCCAATTGCATCGGCTCTGGATCAGCTGGCGCCCTGGAAGGTAAGGGGGCGGCGGAAACGGCCGCAGGTAGTCGGGAAGGAGTGGTACGGGTAGCGCGGCGATCCTTTCGCCGCTCCATTAGGCGGAGGTCAATACGAGAGGCTAAATCCTCTAATTGCTTAAGAGACCTGGGAAAATCTTGAGTGGCGGGCTCATCTTTAATCCGGTCGTTTAACCCCGTTAAAAACACATCCACAAGAGCGTGTTCGTTCCAAAGACTTTGTGCAGCCAACAAATGAAAGTCTATGATATACTCAGAGACTGTTCTATCCCCCTGCCTAAGGGATAAGAGCCCCCTGGTGGACTCACGACAGGGTAAAATGGGGCTGAACACTCTGATAATCTCTCGGGAGAAACCATGATAGGAGTGGATGATGTGGGAGCCGCTCTGCCACTCAGAAGTGCCCCAGAGCTTAGCCTTACCGGCCAGTAAGGAGATAACATAGGCTATCTTAGCTCTGTCAGTAGGGAATGAGGACGGTTGTAATTCAAAATATATCTCACATTGAGTGAGAAAAGCCGTACATTGATCTGGATCTCCTAGAAAGGGCTCGGGCGGAGTGAGACGCGGCTCAGGGAGCGTCTGCCTCCCAGGGCGTGACGTGGCAGCAGGCGGCGACGTTTGCGGAAGTGTGGGAGAATCCTGGCCGCGGAGATGATTTAAAATCTCGGCGACTCCGGCTTCTAACGAAGTAATGGATTTATCAACCCCTGCTCGCCACTGACCGTCAGGTGAAGGATCCATCTTTTGGCCAGATCGTAATGTAATGAATCAGAATCGGACCCAAGATTCAACCATGACAGGTCAGTGACTTTACAGACAGTTTATTGATAAGCAGGGTAAAACTAGCTTGGGCTCTCGGGCGTGCTGCTCTCGTAACGGCTGGAGCTTCCCTGGAAGCAGAGGGACAGGTCAGAGACTGCCGAGGCAGGTTAGCAAAGAAACAAACTGACTAACTTGATAACGGGAGTAGCCAGGGCACGGAGAGACAGCTGGGAGTGTTCGGGGCAGAATCCGTCCGCTGGTAGATTGGAACGGACCGTTGAGCGGTCGGCAGCAGGCAGACGACGAGGGGTTTTCCAGGGGCGTAAATCCAGAGACAGTCCGGGTCCGGTAACGGTTAGTTCACAACTCCAGCAGAGGTACAGAGGGAAAATCCAAAGAGGGTCCTCGTCCAGGTCCAGGTGCGAAATCCGACAGAGCAACAGGCTTAAAGGGGACAGGCAGGTTTCAAAACTCACAGGCGGGCCGAGATCAGAACACGGGGAATCAGTCCAGAATCCAGAGGCTGCAAGGCAGAACTCAGGCAGGCAGGATAACCAGAACGGGATCAGGCTGGCTAAAAAATCAGAAGGCAAAACAGGTTGTGCAACAGACAGGCAGGTTTTCTGGAATAGTGCTGAAAAGTTCTCACCGGTTGGCTCGAAGACGATCTGGCACTGGAGACTGACAAGGACGGGGGTTTTATGCAGCTGGAGACAGGTGGAGCCAGTAGAGGTTGATTGCAGATAGGTGGAGACTGAACAGGTGTGACTGATTAAGAGCAGGATCAGCTCCAGTGCCAGAATCATCACAGTCTCGTGTCAGTTCTGTCCAGTTTTGGCCATTCACGGAAGGAGTGTTGAAGGAGGAATTTGTTGGCTAGCGTTAGAAGGCTAGCGCTTGGCTCTGCTGCCATGTGGTCGGGTCGGAGGCCTGGTGTCCTGGAAACAGTCTTTGACTCCGATGCAGTCCGAGTTAAGCAGATTTCTCCTCGTGACCATCCAACATAGGCTCTGCTGCTGGCTCTCAGCGGAATCTGGGGTTCTCTTCCCTGTGTGCTGAGGAAAAATGCAACAAAACTGTTTTTGGCATGCAGGATCCTTCTTCCTGCATCTGATTATCAGGTTAAGCAAGCAAACTTAACCTGATCTGCCCGGACATGTTCTCCAGGCGACGAGGGGCTCTCTCCAGATGATGGATGTGCGTCGGTCAGGCCCGTGCAGGGCCCATGGTCCAAAGCAGCTCTTTCCTGGTCTGAGCAGGAAGCAATCTGTGCAGTCTGAGAAGTGAAGAGCTGAAGAGAAGAGAGAGCTCTTTGTCTATGGGAGGAAGGTTTTTATCTGTAAGGGGGGTTCTCAGCAGGACCCCTGGTGGGAAGAAGGGCCGTCAAAGCCTTGAGGGTCTCATGTTGCAGCAGGACAGAATTCCTGTTACCTTCCCCATACCACAGTTCAGAATTCAATCCGAGATCAATTATTCATCATGGCGTTATTGCATAACATGTAGAACCGACTGGTAAAAACTGGAGGTCTGTGTTACCTCCATACCATCCAGCTCCAAGAGAAACAGGTGCTTATCATAAGCCAGGTTCTTCACTCTACACAGCAACAAGGATGCTGTTTCAGTCCAGGGCTGCTGCGTTCTGTAGAGAAAACACTGTGCCATATGAAGCCGAAACGCAGTTATGGGACTCCTGAGGTCAATCAATCCCTGACCCCCTTCTGACACAGGTAGAAACAGCACTGCCGATTTAATCCACTGATATCCATCCCAAAAGAAGTCCACCAGTCTCTTCTGTATTTCTTTTATGATTTTGTCTGAAACTACATGCAGCTAGACTGTTGGCGACCAAAGTCCTCCCCCTGTAGGACAACTGGAGCAGGACCCATTTCCATCTAGACAATCAGGCGCTTGTTTTCTCAACTAGACTCTCCCAGTTTTTTGTCTGAAAGATATAATTTCCCAGAAACACACCTAAGACCTTCATTCTCCACTGCAACCCGGCTGGTAAGGTTGGCTGCTCTTTATTCCTCCACTCTCCCAGTAGAAGTTCCTCACATTTTGAACGGTTGACCTTAGCAGAAGAAGCTTGTTTATATTATTTTAATTTCTGTTCCAGAATCCGAATGTTGTTTTGACATGTTACAAAAACTGTGATGTCATCAGCATATGCTGACAACCTGACTCAATTGTTTGTGCTTTTTTGTCTCTCTTGTTGTGTCTCTGCTCTGTCTTCTGTAACCCCAGTCGGTCGAGGCAGATGACCGTTCATACTGAGCCTGGTTCTGCCGGAGGTTTTCCTTCCCGTTAATGGGGAGTTTTTCTTCCCACTGTCGTTTCATGCTTGCTCAGTATGAGGGATTGCAGCAAAGCCATGTACAATGCAGATGACTCTCCCTGTGGCTCTACGGTTCCCCAGGAGTGAATACTGCTTGTCGGGACTTTGATGCAATCAACTGGTTTCCTTATATAGGACATTTTTGACCAATCTGTATAATATGATTGATTTGATTTTGTAAAGTGCCTTGAGATGACATGTTTCATGATTTGGCGCTATATAAATAAAATTGAATTGAATTGAATTGAATTGTCTGCCAAGTTTAACCCTGAGAGACTTGTTATAAGAATTATTATTCTGAAGTCACTATGGACAGGAGCTGCTTTGGCCGGCCCGGAGAGGTTATCCGGCCTCTGGTATGGATTTTCAAGGGATGTGGCGGAGCTCCTGGTCTCGGAGCGTCTCTGGGCGTTGGCGCGAAGATCCGAACCTTTCTTTCATGAGACGGTGAGGGGATTATTTTCCAGCTCTTTTACAAAAGAAAATGCAATTGCTCAAAAATGCTTGCAAGCTTTCTAAATTTAAACCCTATTTAAAGAATACCTCAAGAAATTTTAAAATTTAAAACTGTAAACCTAAAAAGGTAGTAATAAGTAAAAGCCGGTAGGAATAATGAATTATACTTAATCCTTAAGGCAAATAAAACAGGATTCGCAATACAGAACGGGGACTAAGGTTTAAACATTAAACTAAAATTCTAAATTTTATTAAAATACGTTTTTAGCTGAAATGCGGACTCTCATGCTGGGAGGAGGAGGGGCAGAACGATTTTCACCTGGGGAACAAGACCGGGCTGAGCGATTTGCAGCTGGTCAATGGAACGGAGGACTTATCAAAAAAAGAGTCCAGGAGGCAGAGTAGTCAGTATAATGGGTCAAAGGCAGAGTTCTCAGGGTCCAGCCTTGCCCCAGGGTGGGACGTTCGATTTCATGATGAAAAAGTATGGGCCCAGAAGCATGACATGCATAAATTATTTGAAATGATTTGATTAAACATGCAGATTTCTCATAGGGGTTATTATTATTATTATTTTATTTTATTGCAGTACTGCTACTAAATAATAAAAATAAAATTAAGAGAAAAAAAGAAAAGCGAAACTTTAATAAAATGAATAAAAACAGGAATCGGAACTAAAAGGACGTTGCACCGGGGAAGCGTTTACAGGGGGACTGACAAGAGACACTTCCGTTATGGGTAAAAGTGTTTTGAACTGCTAATAACGACGTATAACTTTCAAAAATGGATAAGCATTCTGGTTTCTGCGAGACAAAGAGTTGTGTCCTTGCGGGACTGAAGAGTGAAACCGTGTGTGGACGAAACATTCGGGTGTCATAGCCAGCGCACGCTCTCTACCTTTTAAACTAAGCGGGAACTTAACACGTTGAAAACATCTTTCGGCGTTGCCATAGACGTTTAAAAAATTATGAAAAACATAGAACTATTTAAGATAGTGAAAAAAGCAGGCCTGCACGTGTTTGTCTGTCTGAATGTCATCGTTGGTAAGTAACTGTATGTATTTGTATATCGTATGTAACTAAACGTTCATCTGTGTGAATTAAATCGGTTAAAATTAATGTTCATGGTTTCAAAATGTTCATTTGTTTTGGGAGAACTGCAGCTCCATAATTCAAATGACATTTTAAGCAGGGACTATTGTGAAGTCAAATGAGGGGAAAGAAAAAAAAAACATGCACGGTGTTTCACACAGTCTTAAAAGAGGGACGGACAACAAGGAAGAGAGAGCAGAAGAGAAAGCAAGCCAGACAAAGAGGATGGAAGTTTGGGGGACTCTTGTGATCAGAGATCCTGGTCAATTTGTGCAGAAGAGGACAAATCTGTAGACAAGCAGAGAGGCAGCCGGTAAGACAAGCTGTAATGTCTATGAAATCAGACTGCAAGATTACCCATGTTCCTCCAGCAGGGCCTCCAGATTTGCCAGCCCATTAACAGCAACACCTGAACTGAAGAGGTGGATTGTGGTAGAGAAGTTTGGCATTGATTGATTGATTGATTGATTTTATGATTGAACTGATTGTTGTGTTGTTGAATAGTGGATTTGGATGTTAAGTTTAACTATTAATTAACTTAGCATCATTTGAGAAAGAATTGCAACTGGAAGCTATTTATATTTATAAAATGAATATTTATGACTAATATTAAAAAGTAGATATTTGTATATTTAAATAAATGTAATTGTCTTCTTCCGGATAAGCGGAAGAAGACGGACGGACGGTAATTGTGTAATTGTAAATATTTATTCGAAATGTATTTTAAAGTTAAAGAACTTAAGTTTAGTTACTTGTTCATTTAACTTTGATTACTTTGTGGGTTTGATTCACAGTGGTTTGCTTTGTATTGTTTATATAGATTACCATTTCCTTTGTAGTTTAAGTGGAATTAATTTAAGTAAATTAATTTATGGATTAGTAATTGTTTGTTTTTCTTCTTTTGGGCTTGTTTAAAGGTTTTTACCTGCTTCTGGACCAATTTTGCACATGTCCTGACATTCACTAAATAAATGGAGGGTAAAAGGAAGAAAACTGCGTGGTCCTTTGAGTAAAACCCTGTTGATGAATGTCTACATCAATTTATCCATCCCTTTTCAAGTGGGGAAGCTGCACACATTAAAAAAGAACTTGACAACTATGTTGACTAAAGTGCAAGGTAAATAGAGACTTCAATAACAAAGTTTTTTTTTTTCACATTAAATATCCGGTACACGGTGAGATTAACATGGCTTGAACAAAATATTTCAGCTTTGTTAGAAAATTGGAACTGGTAATGAGGTTTACATAAAGAGTTTACTGTTTTACAAAATTAGGCACAGATCCTATCACTTGTTTTTAGCCCTAAAGTAATTTAAAATTACTGAGATCTCATTGCTTGTAATAATAATGATTCATCACAAACCAGTCCAGTTGAAAGAAGTTTAGATATACATGATCTTTGATTTAAATAAATGAATAGAGAACCCTTAGAAAAGCAACCATATTTAGTTCCATACAGGTTTGTTCAAAGAAAACTCTGCCTGAGTTTATGCAAAAGAGGCTCAATAGCTAAAGCATATAACATCCCAGATAGGGGACATCCTTGCCTGATTCCTCTCTGAACAGATACTGGTCTGCTAAGTCCCCCTCCTACCTTAAACAGTACAGTGGCTCTTGAATATATTAACCCAATCCATGAAATAAAGGTTTTACCAAACCCAAATGTGTTCAGTGTTTTAAACAAATAATTATGATCAACTTGATCAAAGGCCTTTTCTTGATCTAAAGAAAGCAAACCTTCATCAAGTTCTTGAAATTTTGATAAGTCAATCATGTCTCTAAGTAAAAACTAATTATCCATTATTGTCCTGTCAGGGACACAGTATGTCTGGCTCGCATGTACAATCATGTCCATACATTCTTTAAGTCTATTTGACAAGACTTTGGCCAGAATTATATAGTCTGTGCACAGTAGTGAAACAGGCCGCCAGTTCTGTAGGAGACCCAAATCTCCTTTCCTCGGCAGCAATGTCAGGACTGCCCTCCTACAGGTCGTTGGTAGTGTCCCAGAGACCAAACATATCATGGCTCCAGTCAGCCTATTGTTGTATGTTTGGTTGACATAGAGTCTGTCCAGTCTGGCTGCACTAACCCTGCCCTCAGTGACTTTTACCCAAGTACACTGTCTGCTATTTGGATGGAGCTTCCTCCAAACATCTACAAGATCGTTTTCTTGAATTATTTTTTCTAAAACAGAGGCTGATGATAAATTAGGCTCTCTTGCATTCCTGTCAACGAAATCATTTGTGGTACAATTCCAGTCTCCTCCTACCACTACTACTGAACTACTGCTAAACTGTTTTAATGTGTCATTAAGCTTATTAAAAAGGTCAATACCGCTACCAGCAGAGGTGTAAGCATATACATTAACAAACACAAAAGGTGTCTCTCTGATTGTTGCTTGTACTACTTGTATCTGACCCTGCTCTATATCAGAAACTACTATATGTGACAGAACAATGTGTTTTGAAAACAAGATAGCTACACATGCACTTACATTAGAGCCGTGGCTCGGGAAACACGGCCCCCCACCCTAAGGCCCAATCTGTGTCATCTGTTTTAATAGTGTGTGTTTCTTGTAGAAATAACACATGAATTTTTTTTTGAGATGCCACCTCAGAAATTAAAGCTCTCTTATGTTTGTCCCTCCCTCCATTAATGTTTATAGATCCTATTTTTAGGCTCTGCATAGCAATACTAAAAAAGAGAAGGAACATACAGGATGAAACCAGCAGAAAGCAGTAGAAACAAGAGGCTACCATGTGATGATGAATGTTTGTTCTTCCTGGCTTTCTTGCCAGTTTTTCCTCTCTGAGCTTTCCTCAGGACTGCCAGATGTTTGTTGAGACGGTAACGTCTCTTTTCATCCAAGAGGTCATGGCTAACCAGTCTCTTTAAAATGCTGACAGATTTGATTAATTTATCTGTGTCCTCAAAGTAATCACTCACTTTAACTGATTTGTTAAAAGCTTCATCCAGAAACTCATTTATTTCCTCTAAAGGTAGAGATCAACCCTTCGGTTTACACCCTCAGTAATACATGCTGTGTCTGACTCAGACTCACATTCCATTTCGTCTCCTTCACATGAAATCTGACTACAGACTTCACCTTGTCCTGTCACACTGGTGGTAGCTCTTCTGCTGACTGTGGCTCATTTAAACTCTCTGTAACTTCAGACACCAGCTGTTTCTCCAGTTGACTCGGTTCAGTTATTTCTTCTACAACACTACAATCCGCCACTCCAGTCTCTGTAAAGGGCTTACAGGAAAGATAGAGCTGGGTGTCATCCGCATAGCAGTGAAAATTAATGTTGAATTTCCTGAAGATATTGCCAAGGGGGAGAATGTAAATGATAAAGAGTAGGGGTCCGAGGACAGAGCCTTGGGGAACACCGGTTGTAATTGGAGTGGAGTTTTAACGATAGGACTTAATCTGAACAAACTGAGTGCGGCCAGAAGGGTAGGAATGAAACCAGGCTAGGGGAGTATGAGTAATGCCAATTGTGTGTAGTCGATAAAGTAGGGTAGAGTGGGAAACTGTGTCAAAGGCTGTGCTTAGATCGAGAAGAATGAGGATGGAAATTAAACCAGAGTCAGCTGCTATTGTCCCGTTCAAGATGTTCTTTGCACAGCAGGAGTTCCGGTGTTGGGTGCCATTGCAGTTTTGATGTTCCTCAGAGTCAACCTTCATTCATTGATATCATCTTCAAACTGTTACCCTTTTATCATCACAGCTCCTCTGTTATCCTGACCAGATTCAAAATCTCCAACTAATCTAATTGGCCTTATTTCTGTTCTGTATGTAAGTAAGAGGATAGTCTTGAAATTATCCTGGCCTAAAGGACCCCTAGGCAAATAGTTATCTAAACTCACTAATATGTGTTTTTCCCCATCATGATGTTTTAACATCTGGTTAAAAGGAGAACTATTGGGTTATTTGCATTCTGGCAGAGGGATATTAAATCTCCATAAATCTTGTAGGTAACTGCGTGTAATTCCAAAACAATTGTTCACTTATGTTTAATCCTCAGTCTACCATTGTTAGTTAACAAATCCAGTCATTATGCTAATTTTGCAGTTTTATCCATTCTAGCCTGTAACCTTTGTGGTGCTTTATTGATGTCTGCCGGAGTGGCAGGCCTTAGCGGCATCCTAATTATTTGGGTCTTATTGCACCTCTACTTACGTCAAGATGTCCAGTAAATGCAGTGTTCGCAATTTCTCCTTCGCATCATCAGCAGGTAGTGTAAAGGTTCGCTAATATTGAATAATTAATGAATTCATGCATTCATTATCTTACTAACTGTTGATGTAATACCCTCTTCATTTATTAAGTTGCTCTATGATTCCATCACGTAAATGAATATTTTGGTGCAAAATAATTTTCTTAATGGTCTTCACTATTTTTTCTGATGCATGTCTTGTTTTATGAAGCTTACTATATCTTAAAGTTGCAGCTGTTAAAGGACTCACTTTTAAACCCTCAATGTGTTTTCTAATGTGCATTTTGTTTTTAATTGTGTACAAGAAAATCTGAAGTGAAATGCAGACTGTGTGTTTACCGAACTCATCTTTGTTTTTGTTGCTGACAGGTCCATTGAAGGTTCCCCAACACTTCTGTTTTACATGTTTTAGTGTCCTTTCAATGCCCCCAAGTCTGAATTCTGGTCAGCCGCACACCATCCTTTCAGCAAGAGCACTCATCCACAAACCCCCATCATTCAGCCTTCGTCTCAGAAAGCAGAATGCACTCCGCCAACATTTTTGCCAAAGGAAGCTCAGTAAGTTGAAAAGAAATTACAGTAAAACAGTCACAACCAAACTGTTCCCTCTAAAAAAAAGGTTCACATGAAAAATAAAAATAGAAAAATGAAACAGAATTTTCTTTTTAAAACCTTGTAGCATCACATTTCCATGTTAAATCTTTATGCAGCCTTTGCAAACATCCTTAATATTAACAAATGTAGGTTTAAGAAGGCTTATTGAAAAGGTTGGATCTGGATGGATCTTTCAGTGGATCAAAGGTCTTGTGGGTTCTGCCGGAAAAGATGGAGAGGATGGTGAATAACTTGAGCTTTGTATTGTGAAGATGTTTGGAAAAAGGACTCACTGAGGCGGTGGCTTGGGTTTGGTCCATGTGAGGGGTGCTGTGCAGACGTCGAGGGTTTTGGTGCAGGTCCCGGTCCCTCCTCGGTGTTGTGATTGGTTGGAGGGTGGACAGGCAGGCGAGCGCAGGCAGGAGGGCTAACTGAGTTCCAGTTGGTTCTTGAAACTGACGAAGGTGAAGCGAGGCTTCCAGGCTTGGTGTGGATGATCGAGGTTCTAGGGCAAAAGATAACAAGAATCAGGGTAAGACAAGGTATCAGGTTGGAACATGGAGAACACTTGGGTTTGGTCTGTACCATGCTGAAGCGCAAACGTACTGATGCCCTCCTCCTGGATCCAGCTCCTTATAAAGGGTGGTAATCAGCCCTGATGTATCACACCTGCCCGTCTAGCCCTGCAGAGGAGGAATAGAAGGAAAAAACAGGCCTGCACCTAGACCACAGAGTATGGAAAAAAAACGTACTTTGTTCAATTGAAAACCTGCAGTTCCTATATTGTCCATGAGTGGCGCTGTGATTTATTCAGAGCAGACAACAAGCAGTACTCTTTGAGTTCTGGGTCACAGGTGAACTCCTCCATATTTTGCTGCTAGTGCTAGCCGTGCTAGTGCTGCCGTTTTTGTAACAATAGGATTGTTTATTTAAGTACTGTTGTACGGGGGACTGATTTAGAGGTTACATCGCACACGCGGAGCAGTTCGGATAACGTTGCTAAGGCAGAGAGTTGATGAGTGCACACCAATAAAGTTTAAGTAAGCAAAACTGATTTAATCGTCCATTATGTATAGTCTAGAGAGAGACAGAACATAATGAAACATGGTGGCAGCGGTGTGCACGTCGAAAATTGTCAGAATTAATTAACTAGGGAAAGTGAAAGTTTAGCTAGCGATGGAAGGGCTAAAACCCCTGGGAACTTTGGTTTTGGACTCCAACAACTTGGCGAAGTCATGGAAAAGTTGGAAGGAGGAGTTCACACTGTACATGGACCTTACCATGCCAGACGCCGAAGACACCACAAAAGTCAAACTATTCAACTATCTCATCGGAGAAAAAGGCAGGGAACTTTGGGCAACTTTGTCGAGTGCTAGCCCTTCAGCAAGGACCACAGTGAGTTCAATGATCAAGCAGTTTGACGAGTACTGCAACCCCAAGGTAAACGAAACTGTGGAAAGATACCGATTCTTCACGAGGAACCAAGGATTGGATGAAAATGTGGACAGCTATGTAACTGTCTTGAAAACGCTTGCTAGCAGTTGCAATTTTGGGGACATTAGAGATTCACTGATTAGAGACTGACTTGTGTGTGGTACAAATAGCTCAGCACTGAGGGAGAGATTACTCAGGGAAGAGAAGCTGACTCTAGATACATGCCTGCACATTTGTAGAGCTACAGAGCTGTCTAGGGAGAATAGCAGAACACTGCAAGGACAGACAGCGGAGGAGGTACATGCATTAAACAGGCAGAAGAAAAAAAAGAAACAATGAGATACTGTGCAAGTTTTGTGGTAGAAAACACGAGAGGAATAAGAAAAAATGCCCAGCTTTTGGAAAAAAGTGTAAGCAGCGTGGAAAGGAAAATCATTTTGCAGCTCAGTGCAGATCAAGACGAGAGATCAGTAGGAAAACTAAGAAAGTGCATAGTTACAGAGCAGACTAGTGACAGTGACTTATATGAGGATGTCAACTGTATAACTGAAGTAAATAGAGAGGATGAAACTGTAAACCAGGTTAAAGACAGCCACAGTCAGGGCCAGCAGCTCTTTGCAGGAATGAAGATAGGTGAAAAGTTAGTAAACTTTCAGATAGACTGTGGGGCCACCTGCAATATCATCCCTATAGACCTACTAAACCCAGATACACAGTTAGAGCACACTGAGAAAGTGCTGGTGATGTATAACAAGACCAAGTTGACTCCTCTGGGTACATGTAAGGTTAAGGTCAGAAACCCCAGAAACAACAAGCTATACAGATTAGAGTTTCAAGTGGTTAACCAGAATAGCAGAATCCCTTTACTGGGCAGAAAAGCCTGCGAGGCAATAAAGTTGATAAAAGTACAGTATGAGAACATACTGGCTATAGACAGCATAGTGAAGAAAGAGCCGAGCCCAGTGACAAAGGGAGAACACGTGACCATGGACAAAATAAAGGAAGAGTTTAAGGATGTGTTCACTGGAGATGGCTGCATGGAGGGTGAATATAAAATGGAGATAGGTGACAGAGTACCACCGGTGAAACTGCCAAAACGCAGAGTGCCTGTAGCTATGATGACACCTCTACAAGAGGAACTCAAAGATCTAGAGAGAAGAGAGATAATCACACCAGCGGAACGCAGCACTGACTGGATCAGTAGCATGGTCGCAGTGAGAAAACCTAATGGGAAGCTGAGAATCTGTATAGACCCAAAACCTCTGAATCGGGCTCTAAAAAGAAGTCACTATCCACTCCCAAATATAGATGACATCCTGCCGGAGATGTCAAAGGCAAAGGTGTTCAGTCTGCGACGTGAAGCAAGGCTTCTGGCACGTCAAACGTGAAGAGTCGAGCTACCTCACCACATTCGCCACCCCATTTGGTCGCTTCCGTTGGCTAAGGATGCCAATGGGAATAATCCCAGCACCGGAAGTGTTCCAAAGAAAGCTCATGCAGGCCCTGGAGGGCTTCCCAGGAGTCTACATCATAGCAGATGATGTGTTAATCACGAGGGAAGGACCAACACAAGATGAGGCAGAAAAGGACCATGACGAGAAAGTCAGAATCTTTCTAGGCAGGTGCAGAGAGTGCAACATCAAGCTGAACGCGGACAAATTCAAGCTCAGACAAAAAGAGGTACCCTACATAGGTCATCTGCTCACGACCGACGACTGAGGATTGACCCGGAGAAAGTACGGGCAATCAGAGAGATGCCAAGGCCAACAGACGTAAGAGGGGTGCAGAGACTAGTTGGGATGGTCAACTATCTTTCTAAGTTCTATGACCACCTCTCAGATGACTGTGAGATTCTGAGACAACTCACGCGCAAGGAGAACATGTGGGAATGGACAGACATCCAAGAAGGGGTGTTTCAAAGGCTGAAAGACAAAATCGCTCAAGCACCAGTCCTACAGTACTACAACAAGGAAGAGGAGTTGACACTTCAGTGTGATGCATCTGACACAGGACTGGGGGCCGCCCTGACACAGAAAGGTAAACCAGTAGCATTTGGCAGTAGGGCACTCACACCAACTGAAAAGGGCTATGCCCAAATAGAAAAAGAATGTTTAGCCATTGTGTTTGGGATGGAAAAGTTTCATCAGTATACTTATGGTAGAGAAGTCACAGTACAAAGTGACCACAAGCCTCTAGAGCAGTGGTCTCCTACCTTTTTAAGCCCAAGATCCCCGACATCCACTTTGGTGGGAAGCAAGATCTACCTGTAGACGCGTTGCAATAAAAAAAGCCCAGATTCTACTTCAAACTTGAAGCCTTTTATTCATGAATGAACTCATAAAACAACTGTTTTTGAATTACATAAAATGTTTTGGTCCAATGGGACAAATTAATGCAACATAGAAAACATTGTAAGGAGCATTTTAACTGGCCATGGCTTCATTTCAAATTAAATTAATATAAACACAAAAGTAAAGCATGGAATAAGTGTTATGCTTATCTTCTGAAGCTTCACTGGTCACATTAAAATCAACATTTTACCAAATAGAACTCTAATGTTAACACAATTCACAATGCAACTATAGATATAGCTTTATGTCCAACACAAAAAATAAAGGCATGGCCTATTTCCTTTTCTATGAAGTTGCCATTTTCTTTATTAAAGATAACACACACTAACAGTGAACATATGCAGTGTTATGCTTATCCACTTAAGCTTCATGCAAGCTACATAGCATTGGCATTTTAGGAATAAAATTGAATAAAATAGAACTGATTGTGTTTAACATAATTCTCAGTCAGTGTAAATGAGCTCAGTGTAGTTATTTAACATCTTTATGAGTAATTACTTTTCTCATTGACATCACATGTTACAACTGGCATGTTACTCACCCAGGTTAGTGAGATGGCCGTGACTGCATGCTGTCTGTGAGTGCCTTGTAGTTTGGCTCATAACTACTGACAGCTAGTCGGAGACAGTCTGTGAGGTGTTTGTCACTAAGGCGGCTCCTGTATTTTGATTTAATTATTTTCATCTGTGAAAACGCCATTTCACAGAGGTAAGTAGATCCAAAGTAGGCACTCACTCTTAGTGCACATGAGGTGAGGAGGGGAAACTTCTCCCTGCTGACAATTCCCCAAAAGTTACCGTCCTGTGACCGTCCTTTCAGCTCAATGTCATTTATTGAATCCAGCATCTCCATGTCAACCCCATTAGGCAGAGCAAATACCTGCTGAAATTTGGCTGCCACCTGTTCTACATCAGTGGTCAGGAAAGGATTTAAAATAAATGAAGCAACATCTTCCGTGGCATCCAATTCACCAAAACGGTGACTGAACTCCGCTGCCACTTTGTCCAGGTGACCACAGTAGTCCTCAGGGTGAAAAGCATTCTTGTCACTGATGCCCTGTGACATTTTCTCCAAGTTGGAAAAGTGTGTCAGCCTCCCGTTTTTCAGCTGTGTGTTCCAAACACCCAGCTTGGCCTTGAACGCATTCACTGCGCTGATCATGTGGGGAAGATGTCGGTCTTTTCCCTGGAGCTCGTTGTTCAGTGCGTTCATTTTTGCCGTCAGGTCCGTCAGAAACTCCAGGTCCAGCAGCCACTGATCATCTGACAGCAACTCACACTCCTCGTTTCTTGTCTCCATGAAGGTCTTTATCTCAGGCAGCAGATCAACAAACCGCTGCAGCACTTTTCCGCGACTCAACCACCGGACGTCAGCGTGGAGGAGAAGGTCTCCGCACGCAGCATGGAGCTCATCCAATAACGCTTTGAATAAGCGGCGCTGAAGCGCTTTTGCTCTGATTGAGTTGATCAGTCTGACCACCACAGTCATAACATGATTAAAGTTCACAACCTTCCCCACCAAAGCCTGCTGGTGAATGACACAGTGGTAATTCACAAAGTCTGGGAAATCGCTGTCATTACGGCACAACGCAACAAATCCAGAGCGCACGCCGTGCATCGCTGGAGCTCCATCAGTGGTAACTGCCACCAGTTTGTCAAGCAGGATGTCATTATCACAGACATATTTTTTAAATGCTTTGTAAATATCCTCACCTCTTGTTCTCTCCTTTAAATGCAAAAGAGTGAGGAGATCCTCTTTCGTTGTAGAGTCCGGGAACGCCATCCTGACAAATACAACTAGCTGAGCTGTGTCCATTACATCCAGGGATTCATCAAACTGGAGTGAAAAATATTCACAGTGTGACAAGTCTGTTAGCACCTGTCGATCCACGTCAGCTGACATTTCCTCAACCCTCCTCGCAACAGTGTTCGGGCCAAGCTGGATACTGCGGAGCGCAGTTTTGATGTCGTCTTTGTTGCTGAAGCTGTTTAAAATCGTATCTGCAGTGATGGCCATTGCCTCCTTGAATATATCGCCATCTGTAAAAGGCTTCTTGTGTTTAGCCAAAAGGTGACTAATGCGGAATGAAGCTTCAGTCGCAGCCTTATGTTGAGCAACAGGTTTTGTGAAAAGTGACTGCTGGGTCTTCAAACTCGCTTTCAGCTCAGCAACTTTTCCAGCGCGGATTGCACTCTTGGCAGGGAAACTGTCTTTGAATTTGACGTGGTTGGTGTTGTGATGTCGCTCCAGATTTCCTCTTTTAGAAAGCGTATGCGTTTGGTGGCACAGCATACAAATACACTTGTCTTTCACCATGGTGAAAACAAATTCCTCTTCCCATTCCTCATGGAAATGATACGTTTTCGACTTTTTTCTTGGAGCTGCCGCCATCCCAGCTGACCACATCACCGTCTGTCTGCTGTCAGTGACCTGTCAGCGGTCCGGCTTGACAACTAGCGCCGTAAAATGTCATTTTGCGACACTTAGTTTTCAAGCTTTATTTTGTCATCGGGATATTATTTATTTATTTATTTATTTATTTTTTCCTCATCGGGATCTACCGGGAATGTTTCAAAGATCGACGGGTTGGCGACCACTGCCCTAGAGAATATACACAGCAAGCCCTTACTTAGTGCACCTAAGAGACTGCAGAGAATGCTACTCAGGCTGCAGCAGTATGATATTAGTGTGACCTATGTTCCAGGCAGGGATATGTTACTTGCAGACACACTGAGTAGAGCATACTTACCAGAGAGCACTAGGGGAGAGAGTGAGACAGATATAGAGACTGTAAACATGGCCAGCTACCTACCCATTTCAGAAGAGAGGCTGTGTGCCATCAGGGCTGCAACAAAAGATGACACAAAGTTACAGAGTGTGGCAAATAGAATACTGTCAGGGTGGCCCAAGAGGAAACAGGACTTACCAAGTGACATCAGGCACTACCACACCTTCCAAGATGAACTGAGTTTCCAGGATGGCATAGTGTTCCGAGGGGACAGAGCCGTGATACCTGACGCACTCAGGGTGGACATCACTCACAGGATCCACTCCTCTCACCTGGGATTAGAAGGATGTCTGAGGCGAGCGAGGGAGTGTGTATACCGACTTGGAATGAATGAGGAGCTCAAGAACTTCATCTCCAAATGCGACATATGTAGGTCAGTGGACCCAAAGCAACAAAGAAAGACACTACACCCACATGACATGGCAAGCAGACCCTGGGCCTTTTCTCCTTTCACAATAAAGACTATCTGATAACAGTAGACTATTATTCAAACTTTTGGGAGGTCGATTATCTGCTAGACACTAAAAGTAACACAGTGATCAAAAAACTGAAGGCCCACTTTGCCCGACAGGGGATCCCGGACATTGTTATCTCAGATAACGGACCCCAATATGCCTCACTAGAGTTTCAGCACTTCAGCCAAAAGTGGGGCTTTGAACACAGGACATCATCGCCGGGATACCCGCAGAGTAACGGGAAGGCGGAGTCAGCGGTGAAGACAGCCAAGCGCCTGATGCTGAAGGCTGCAGCAGCAAGACAGGATCCGTACTTGGCCATGCAGGATCATCGCAACACACCGAGCCAGGGCCTCAACACAAGCCTGGCACAGAGACTCCTAAGCAGGAGGACCAGGACCCTGCTTCCCACTAAGGACACTCTGCTGAAGCCAGAGGTAACACACAACGAACAGGGACTGAAATACAAAAGAGAGAGACAGGAAAAGAACTACAACCGCACAGCAAAAGACATGGACACTCTGGAAGGAGGGGACAGTGTAAGAGTACAGGCCTGTGACACACACAAGGGCTGGAGACCAGCGAAAGTGGTCCAACAGGTGAGCCATAGATCATATGAGGTGGAGTTAGAGTCAGGAGGTGTTTTGAGACGAAATCATCGCCACCTCAGACACGATCTCACCAAGCGCACACTAACACAAAACACACCCACACCAACAGTGACTGAGGCGGCCATACCACCAGGTGGCCCAGCAAACCAAGAGACGGTCACCAGGTCAGGTCGACGAGTTGTCAGACCCCACTACCTGAGAGACTATTCTCAGTGATTAGAGTATGGACTATGAAAAAAAAAATGGAGAAATGGAAATGTGTTGTTTTATACACTTGTTGCACTTGTGGGAAAACTGATGTTTTACACCTGTTGATTTGTTATTGCTTATGTTGTTAGATCTGTTGTAAATGAACAGAGCATAAAGTGTGTTACACTAGAATACCTACACTCAGGGAAAGAGACTAACTTGAAAAAAAGAAAGATGTAACAATAGGATTGTTTATTTAAGTACTGTTGTACGGGGGACTGATTTAGAGGTTACACCACACACGCGGAGCAGTTCGGATAACGTTACTAAGGCAGAGAGTTGATGACTGCACACCAATAAAGTTTAAGTAAGCAAAACTGCTTTAATCGTCAATTATGTATAGTCTAAAAAGTGACAGAACATAATGAAACAGTTTTTCCTAAATTACTGAAGGATATTGTTGAATCAAGTCCAATTAACCCAGACGAAGGATTCCATTGGGTGTTTTCTGGCGACCACTCGACGGTGAGTCGTTTATTTTATGTCGCTTTTATATTATAGTATAAATGCGGTGGCTACACGCCCGCTTAAAATATATGTATTTGCATCTTAAAAATGGTCTTATAGCTTAAAAGATCATTCTCTTTTTGTTGATTTTGTGGCCGAATAGAAGAGATGTTCTCAAAGCATTAAATAAGCCCTTTGATTTTTCTAAATTTTGTCTTTTAAGGATAATTTTAAGTTACTTTTCATTAAATTTGTCAATGGCCTATGGAATTCTGGATGGATGGTAGTTTAACCGTCTTTAAGTGCTAATTTTTGTTTTTATTTATGACCTTGTTTAGGTCAGGGTTTTTTTTCCACCCCATGTTCCGACCCAGGATGGGAGCTAGCTGATAACCGCAGTTGTGCGGTAGGATTTAATTGAACCGGGCGATTTCATTTTCCCGGACCAATTGCCGCGGATCATTGATTGATGGACCATTAATCATCCTGCAAACAAAAGGACAGACTTAAATAAGATATTTAATGTTTATATTCATAGGCAAGGCAAGGCAAATTTATTTATATAGCACAATTCAGTACAGAGACATTGCAAAGTGCTTTACATGATTAAAATATAGGAATAAAAGCAAGTAGGGATAGAATGTAGAAACAAAAAAGAACATTAAAAACAGTAAAACAGTTTAACTAGAACATTCAAAGGCAATTTCAAACAAATGTGTTTTTAATCTTGATTTAAAAGAACTCCGGCTTTCCGCACTTTTGCAGTTTTCTGGAAGTTTGTTCCAGATCAGTGGAGCATAGGAACTAAATGCTGTTTCTCCGTTTGTGTCTCTTTGGTTCGTGTTATAGGTATGCAAAGCAGGCTGGAGCCAGAAGACCTGAGTGGTCTGGAGGGTTGATGCCCTGATAACAAGTCTGTGATGTATTTAGGTGCTAATTCAGGGATTTATAGACTAACAGAAGGATTTTAAAGTCTATTCTCTGAGATACAGGGAGCCAGTGTAAGGACTTTAGAACTGGGGTGATGTGCTCTACTTTCTTAGTCTTAGTGAGGACGCGGGCAGCAGGTTCTGGATCAGCTGCAGCTGTCTGATCCACTTTTTAGGCAGACCTGTGAAAACACCGTTGCAGTAACCAATTCTACTAAATATAAACGCATGGATTAGTTTTTCCAGATCCTGCTGAGTCATTAGTCCTTTAATCCTGGAAATGTTCCTCAGGTGATAGAAAGCTAACCTTGTAATTGTCTTTAGATGCTTTTGGAGGTTCAGGTCTGAGTCCATCACTTCACCCAGGTTTAAACCAGTTGAGTGCTGTACCAGAGAGGCCGACCCAGTTCTCCAGGTGTTCTAACAGAATGGAGTGATCGACAGTATCAATGCTGCACTGAGGTCCAATAGAACCAGCACTGTGGTTCTTCCACAGTCCGTATTTCTATGGATGTCATTAAACACCTTGATAAGGGCGGTCTCTGTACTGTGGTGAGGAAACCTGACTGGAAACCATCAAAGCGGCTGGTCGTAGTTAAGAAGGTGTTTAATTGTTGAAATACAGCTTTTTCTATAATCTACTGATAAAGGAGGTTTGAGATGGGCCTGTAGTTCTGGAGTAGAAGTTTGTCTAAGTTGTTCATAAGAAAATATTAATACTATTATTGAATACCTCCCTAAATGTATGTAAAAATATAAGTTTGAATACAATAAGTACTTGTCTGTTATTCACACACAGGCTCCTCAGCCGAACCTCTGACTGCCTCTTACTATATATGGCCGTAGTCAGGCGGCAAGCTTTAATAAGCGTTACAATCGGAACTACAGGGGTTGGACAATGAAACTGAAACACCTCGTTTTAGACCACAATAATTTATTAGTATGGTGTAGGGCCTCCTTTTGCGGCCAATATAGCGTCAATTTGTCTTGGGAAGGACATATACAAGTCCTGCACAGTGCTCAGAGGGATTTTAAGCCATTCTTCTTGCAGGATAGTGGCCAGGTCACGACGTGATGCTGGTGGAGGAAAATGTTTCCTGACTCGCTCCTTCAAAACACCCCAAAGTGGCTCAATAATATTTAGATCTGGTGACTGTGCAGGCCATGGGAGATGTTCAACTTCACTTTCATGTTCATCAAACCAATCTTTCACCAGTCTTGCTGTGTGTATTGGTGCATTGTCATCCTGATATACGGCACCTCCTTCAGGATACAATGTTTGAACTATTGGATGCACATGGTCCTCCAGAATGGTTCGGTAGTCCTTGGCAGTGACGCGCCCATCTAGCACAAGTATGGGGCCAAGGGAATGCCATGATATGGCAGCCCAAACCATCACTGATCCACCCCCATGCTTCACTCTGGGCATGCAACAGTCTGGGTGGTACGCTTCTTTGGGGCTTCTCCACACCGTAACTCTCTCGGATGTGGGGAAAACAGTAAAGGTGGACTCATCAGAGAACAATACATGTTTCACATTGTCCACAGCCCAAGATTTGCGCTCCTTGCACCATTGAAACCGACGTTTGGCATTGGCACGAGTGACCAAAGGTTTGGCTATAGCAGCCCGGCCGTTGATATTGACCCTGTGGAGCTCCAGACGGACAGTTTTGGTGGAAACAGGAGAGTTGAGGTGCACATTTAATTCTGCCGTGATTTGGAGAGCCGTGGTTTTATGTTTTTTAGATAAAATCCGGGTTAGCACCCGAACATCCCTTTAAGACAGCTTCCTCGTGCGTCCACAGTTAATCCTGTTGGATGTGGTTTGTCCTTCTTGGTGGTATGCTGACATTACCCTGGATACCGTGGCTCTTGATACCTCACAAAGACTTGCTGTCTTGGTCACAGATGCACCAGCAAGACGTGCACCAATAATTTGTCCTCTTTTGAACTCTGGTATGTCATCCATAATGTTGTGTGCATTGCAATATTTTGAGAAAAACTGTGCTCTTACCCTGCTAATTGGACCTTCACACTCTGCTCTTATTGGTTCAATGTGCAATTAATGAAGAGTGGCCACCAGGCTGGTCTAATTTAGCCATGAAACCTCCCACACTAAAATGAGAGGTGTTTCAGTTTCATTGTCCAACCCCTGTATATATGAGAGTCATGGGTATTTGATGCCATTAAAATTATTTCTAAGATCATTAAAAGAGCATTAAAAAGCATTAATTTAGAGTTACTCCATCCTGTATAAACCCTGTTTGTAATTGCTGCATTTATGCTTATTGTACGTAATAATAATCGAACATGATGATTCTATCATTTTCGATCCTTTTCAAAGGCGATTGTCCGGTTAATATTCATTAAGTTGTATATGTTTTATATTATATTGTCTAGTAGTACATAGAGAATATGCTTTTATTTTGAAGTCTGAAAAGGTTTTTTGTACTCTCACGGGAGAAAGAGTTATTTGTTTTTTTTTGTAAATTTTAATGCTAAAGACGTTCATGGAAACAGCATCTTAAAGATTTGGAATAATTCCCTTTTTGTGCAGCATGCAGCCAACGAGGTATTTATGTATTTGTTTGCTGTAACTATTGTTTTGTGTGCCCCGCAAGTTATTATTTGTCACATTAATGTTTATCTTTGTCAACGTTGTTTAGTTTTCAAGGTGGATTTGGAGAGACCGAGAGCAACTTCAAATAAACCAGTTAAGGAAACCACTTGAGTCTGCTCGTGCTTGGAGGGAATTATAGTGAAAACTCGACTGTCTAAAGGCGCAGGTGGAATAATCAGACAACACGGAAGTTCAAGGTATGAAGCAGAATGACGAGAACGTGCCTGCAGGGGGCAGCAAAGTCCGACAGAAGCACGATGATATGCCGTGGAAGAAAGTAAGAACACACACCTAATCCGAAAGTGCAACATTTAAAGACAGATCCAAAAGGAGCTTGAACACTAAAGTCAAAAGTGGTTTAAGAAAGCTTAAGGTTTAAAGCAGTGATTGTAAAATGTCAAATCCAAGTCATTCTGCACCTCAAGCAAGGGATGATGTTAATGAATGCAAATTTCAAGAATCAAACTGAAGAAGCCCAGCAAGAGAAGCAACTAAGACAAAGTCAAAGAATCAGAACTCTTACTGAAAAGGGTAAATCAGTGCAAGTTCAAAAGATTAAAGCACTTCAACAAAGGTTTAACTATATTTATGATGAATGGAGAACACATGTCAAATCTGCTAAGCAGCCATTATCACAATCATCAGAGCCTTTATCTGAAGATCTGCTGAATTATATTATTTGTAACGTCACAGGTCTTTCTGCAGATGTCCAAAGCATTTATGATGAACTTCGTAAGGTCTCAACTCCAGATCAAGAGACCCGTCGAAGAGTGGATCTGTGTGTAGAGATCTCAAAGTTCATAGTTCACAGAGCCTCAGTTCGACTGGATGGGCACATTCCAGAAGAAAAAGAGGAGGATTGGCCAGAAGCAGGTTCTCTCTTCAACTCAAGCACCTTTAAATCACGTTCTGTCATTTCCTATAAAGGAGGCTCAGAGCATTCAAGCAGGTCTTCTTTGAAACGTCCAGAAGCTGCTGATGATGCTGCAGCAAACCAAGCTGTTCTGAAGGTGCTGCAAGAACAAGAAAGAGAACAATTAGAAATACAGCACCTAGAAGCAGAATCTAAAAGGAAAACAACTGATCAAGAGGCAGCAGCTATAAAGCGTCATTTAGAACGAGAAGCAGTAGAAGTGAAACGAAAAATGCAAAGAGAAGAAGAGGAAGCTAAATTCAAGGCTCAAATGGAAGAAGAGCATGCAGCTCTACAAAAGATGCAGGAAATTACAGCATTTGGAAGCACTAAATGCATTTGTTACTTCAAGGCTGGACTATTGTAATTCTTTACTATCAGGAAGTCCACAAAATGCAGTTCAAAGCCTTCAGCTGATCCAAAATGCTGCAGCAAGAGTTCTGATGAAAATCAACCAGAGGGATCATATTTCTCCAATTTTAGCTTCCCTTCATTGGCTTCCTGTTAAATCAAGAATATAATTTAAAATTCTCCTTCTAACGTATAAAGCCCTTAATAATCAAGCTCCATCATATATCAGAGCTCTGATTACCCCGTATATTCCTAACAGAGCACTTCGCTCTCAGACTGCAGGTCTGCTGGTGGTTCCTAGAGTCTCTAAAAGTAGAATGGGAGGCAGATCCTTTAGTTATCAGGCTCCTCTCCTGTGGAACCAACTCCCAGTTTTGGTCCGTGAGGCAGACACCCCGTCTACTTTTAAGACTAATCTTAAAACTTTCCTTTTTGACAAAGCTTCTAGTCAGAGTGGCTCATGTTACCCTGAGCTATCTCTATAGTTGTGCTGTTATAGGCTTAGGCTGCTGGAGGACATCAGGGTCTAATTTTCTCACTCTACTGATTTCTACTGTTCTTCAGTTTTGCATTGTATTACATTGAAATGACTGTTGTCATTTCAGCTTTTAACTTTTTGCTCTCTCTCTTTTTCTTCATAGTAGGTACACCTGGTCTGACGTTCTGTTAACTGTGACATCATCCAGAGAAGACGGCTCACACGCTACTACCATCTAATGTAGAACAGATTACTAGATCAATGTGTGCTTTTTTGTCTCTCTTGTTGTGTCTCTGCTCTGTCTTCTGTAACCCCAGTCGGTCGAGGCAGATGACCGTTCATACTGAGCCCGGTTCTGCCGGAGGTTTTCCTTCCCGTTAATGGGGAGTTTTTCTTCCCACTGTCGCTTCATGCTTGCTCAGTATGAGGGATTGCAGCAAAGCCATGTACAATGCAGATGACTCTCCCTGTGGCTCTACGGTTCCCCAGGAGTGAATGCTGCTTGTCAGGACTTTGATGCAATCAACTGGTTTCCTTATATAGGACATTTTTGACCAATCTGTATAATCTTACCCAATCTGTATAATATGATTGAACTCGATTTTGTAAAGTGCCTTGAGATGACATGTTTCATGATTTGGCGCTATATAAATAAATTGAATTGAATTGAATTAAAGGGTCTCAATGCAGCGCAAGCAAGAATGCAGGTGTATGATCAGACTACAAGAGAGGAGCGTAAAGATGTGCTAGGACATGAAATGGTAGCAGATGACCAAGTGATTGCTCCTCCAAGTCCTCCGGTTCAGGCTCCTGCACCACAAGCTGTAACCACCTCTTTAAAGGAAAGTACAACAGAGCTCGTTAAAGTGCTGGCAGGTGCTTTAAATGGCAACAGAATTCCCGTTCCAGAACCATCAGTATTTGATGGGGATCTGTTGCAATACGACTGGAAAATCTCTTTTGAAACATTGATTGACCAGAAGAACATTCAAGATAAAGAGAAGATATACTACCTACGTAGGTATGTAAGTGGTCAAGCGAAGAAAGCCCTTGATGGCTATTTCTTACTCAGAACTGATTCTGCTTATGTAGCCGCATGGGACATTCTGGAGGAGAGATACGGCAACCCATTTATCATCGCAAAGTCATACAGAGACAAGCTCCAAAGTTGGCCTAAGATAGGATCTAGAGATAGTTTTGAGCTCAGAGAGTTTGCTGACTTTCTTCGTAGTTGCGAAGCTGCCATGGTCCACATTAAGGCTTTAGGGATTTTCAATGACTGTAATGAAAACAGAAAAATTCTTTCAAAATTACCAGACTGGTTAACGGCAAGTTGGAATCGAAAGGTTAATGAAGTCCAGGAAGAGAGTAACCAGTTCCCCTCTTTCAGTCAGTTTAAGTTTCTGACAAAGGAAGCAAAAATCGCCTGCAACCCTGTCACATCGCTGCAGTCACTGAAACAAAGTGAGGCTGAAAAACCTAAAGTTTACAGAAATCAAAGCTTTGGAGCGAAGACACTAACTACAAGTTCAAATGAAAAGACAGTCATAACATGCATCTTCTGTAAAAAGATTGGACACACTTTGCATAAATGCAGGAAGTTTATGGAGAAACCAATTCCAGATCGAATCAGATTTATTCAAACTGAAAGACTATGTTTTGGTTGTTTGAAGTATGGTCACCGATCAAAGAGCTGCAACAATAGAAGCATTTGTGACATATGTAAGAAGCACCATCCTACCTGTCTGCATGAAGATCAAGCCAAAGAAGATCAAAGACCACAACAAGTCATGCAAAATTCAAGTCAAGAAAGGCCAAGTACAAGTCAAGAAAGGCATGACGAAAGATCTCTATCAATGCAACACAAGGAAATTACTATAAGTGCCACTTCAAACAGAGTAATAATGAATAAAGCATACACCCAGACCGCTGCAATCGTTCCTGTTTGGCTTTCATCTAGAACTCAACCGGCACAAGAAGTTATTGTATATGCTCTGTTGGATTCTCAAAGTGATACTACATTCATTCTAAGTGATGTAGCTGAAGCTTTGGATACGAAGAAAGAACAAGTCAAGCTCAAGCTTTCTACAATGACTTCACAAGCGACGGTAGTAAGCTCTCAAAGAGTAAACAATCTACAAGTCAGAGGGTTCTACACTGATAAGAAGATCTCCCTACCACCAGTCTACACCCGCAAGTTTATTCCAGCTAACAGAAGTCACATACCTACAAGGGAAACAGCAAAAGCCTGGCCCCATCTAGAGCATCTTCAAGATAAGATTGCACCTCTTCAGGATTGTGACGTGGGTCTGCTCATTGGGTACAATTGCTCACAAGCCCTACTCCCTAGGGAAGTCGTGTTTGGCCAAGAAAATCAGCCTTATGCACAACGCACTGACCTTAGATGGAGTGTTGTTGGTTATGGAAAACCTTTTCTAGATTATGGTGATGCCTTTGGGATCAGTCATCGCATAGTAATGAGACAAGTGACACCAAGAATTGAGCAAGAATTCTTTCAGAGTTTTCTCTCTGCTGCTGTCAAGTGAGATGCAGTTATGAGGCGGAGGGATATTTCGGCATCACTTAGTTTAGACCCCAAACAATCGACTTCACTTTCAGAAAAAGCCCAAAAGAAACTGAAACCCCACAACTCATGAAATATAGAAGTGACTATAGAAAAAATAGGACCAAAGTTGCATAAAATAAGTAGGCTTCACAACAGTGAGCATCCTTTCCAAGTGTGTCGTATCCCTCCGCCATTCTGGTCGGTACACAACTGTTCCGGCAAATTCTACATTATGAAAACGTATTAGTTTTAGTTATAGCTAATGATCCCCTGATTTTTGCTTGTTGACCGGACCTTCCCTTTAACGCTGAAGTACACTATGTGAGCCGAAACGAAGTGAAGGAAATCACTCCCTCAGACATTATAAGAGTCCTTGAGTCAGACTTCTCTGAAAGAGCTGGAGATGATGATCTTATGTCTCAAGAGGATTTCAAGTTTCTATCAACATTGACAGAAAACATCACACAGAAGGAAAATGGTTACTATGAAATGCCATTACCATTCAAAGAAGGAAGGCCAAACTTGCCAAACAACAAGACCTGTGCAATACATCGCCTGAATTGTCTTGAAAGGAGACTGAAGAAAGATGCAAACTACTACAAAGACTATGTACGTTTTATGGATGACATAATTTCTCGTGGTGAGACAGAGAAAGTTCCTGAGAAAGAAATTGACAGCAGTCCAGTTTGGTACATTCCACATCATTCACAAAAACCTGGAAAAATGCGTGTAGTATTTGACTGTTCAGCCAAGTTTCAAGAAACATCTCTCAATGACCATCTGCTCACTGGTCCTGATTTGACGAATACATTGGTGGGAGTCCTGTGTCGCTTCCGAAAGGGTCCTATCGCAGTCATGTGTGACGTTGAGAGAATGTTCCACCAGTTTCATGTGAAAAGAGAGGATCAAGATTATTTAAGATTCCTATGGTGGGAAAATGGCAGCTTGGGAAACACACCATCAGTCTACAGAATGAAGGTCCACTTATTTGGAGCAGCCTCGTCTCCTGGCTGTGCCAACTTCGGCTTAAAACATCTGGCTGCACAAGGGCGAGGTCAGTTAAGTGAAGATGCCATAAGCTTCATTCAAAGAAATTTCTATGTGAACAACGGTTTGGCAAGCATGTCATCTGAAAGGGAAGTCATTCAGCTTGTTAAAGAAGCAAGAGAACCTTGCTATGCTGGAAAATTAAGACTCCACAAATTTGTTTCTAACAGTGAAAATGTGATGCCATCCATTCCAGAAGAGGAATGCCTCACAGTTAAAGATCTTGCCATGGCTTTGAGTTCACCACGTATAGAGAGAGCTCTTGGAGTAGAGTGGTGTATCACATCTGACTCATTTAAATTCAGAGTGCAGGTGAAACCCTATCCACTGACAAGAAGAGGCGTGCTTTCTACTGTGGCTTCGGTGTATGATCCCCTGGGGTTCATAGCACCCTTCATCCTTTTGGGGAAACAAATACTCCAAGAAATGTGTAGAGAGAAAGTTGGCTGGGATGAGGACCTTCCAGAAAGCCTAAAATCTAAATGGGAGTCCTGGGTCAAAGATCTAGCCAAACTTGCTGACCATTTTACCATCAAGTTTTGGCAAGGTTAAAAGGTATGAACTTCACCCTTTTTCAGACGCAAGCGTTTCTGGCTACGGTGCATGTACCTACCTGCGAGCCATTGATGAGTCTGATGAAGCCATTGCTGCCTGGTGATGGGAAAATCAAGAGTTTCCCCAACTAAAGTAACAACTATACCAAGGCTCGAACTGTCTGCTGCAGTTGTTGCAGTTGGAACCAGCAAAATACTCCAAAGTGAACTGGATTTCCAAGATCAAAAAGAGTTCTTCTGGACAGACTCCACTCGTTCTTGGATACATAAGCCCATTGTTCAGGTCTTGTACTTGACTTGATCCTCTGTATGCGTTTAGCTACGAACACCTGAAACCTTCTGGCATCGTTGTTTATGTTGCCTCTGAGAACAATCCAGCAGATCATGCCTCGGGGTTTGACTGCAGAGCAACTTAAGACATCAAACTGGTTCACGGGACCAAAGTTTCTGTGGCGCAAGGCACTACCTCACAAAAGATGTAAAGTAGGAGAAATCAAGGAAGATGATCCTGAGCTTCGCAAGGTGATTGTATGTAACGCCAAGGATAAGGAGGAAAGGTCGCTAATGGATCGGCTACAGAAATTTTCTGATTGGTCAAGAGCAGTAAAGGCAGTTGCTAGGTTTAAACGACGAGTTAAAGAATATAAAGGTGTGAAGCAAAGATCGAATAAAACATCAAGTCTGGAAGAAAGGAAAGAAGCTGAACTTGTCATCATCAAGCTGGTTCAAAAGGAGGCATTCTCAGATGAGATGAAAAGCTTGCAACTAAAGAAGGAGCTCACCAAGTCAACCACCAGCAAGCAGTACAAGTTAAACCCTTTCTTGGATGAAGAGGGCATCCTGAGGGTGGGAGGACGTTTAAGTCAAGCCACTCTACACCCATATGTGAAGCATCAAGCAATGCTGCCAAAGGACAGTCACATATCGACCTTAATCATCAAGCATTTTCATGAAAGGATACATCATCAAGGACGTGGAATGACGATGAATGAACTGCGTGCTAATGGATGGTGGATCTTAGGATGCAGCGGTGCAGTTTCATCTCACATCTTCAGATGTGTTAAGTGCAGAAAGTACAGAAGACATACCGAAGAACAGAAAATGGGTGAATTAACTCAAGACAGGAGAGAAACGAGTCCGCCTTTCACATACACTGGCATAGACTGCTTTGGTCCTATCTATGTAAAAGAAGGAAGGAAAGAACTCAAAAGATATGGTCTTTTACTTACCTGTCTGTGTTCAAGAGCCATACATATAGAGGTGACTGACAATATGACAACTGATGCATTTATCAATGCATTAAGAGCATTTATTGCTATAAGAGGACATGTAACGTGAGGAGAGTGGTGATGACAGCAGAAGGGATCATCGGGGCTCCTCTTCCCTCCATAAAAGACATTTCATCTCAGCGATGTGTGTCCCGAGCCCGTAACATCATCAGGGATCCCTCACCCCCCCCCCCCCCCCCCCATGGACTGTTCTCCCTGCTGCCCTCCAGCATCCGCTGCAGGTCCACCAGGTTCTGCAGAAGCTTTTTCCTTGCTGCCATCAGACTGTTGAACTGCTGTTGAACGGCTGAACTACAACCCATAAACTCTGCACAACATTTGCATATTTGCACACTTTGCATCATTGCATCTCCATCTAGCAGTATAAATGCTACCGAACTCTTAGTCCTTAAAAGCATCCTTGCACAAATGCCCTTGCACAACACAATTCTGCACATTCAATGGTTTGTATACTGTGACCTTCTCCTGCACTGTTTATATTTCAATTGTTTTTTATACTGTATTTTAAATCTATGTTTACTTTTAAATCTCTGCTGCACCTAAAACTGTAATCTTACTTTTACTGCAATTTACAAAGCTGTATGCAACGAAATTTCCTTCTGTACACACTCTGTGCATACAAAATGACAAATAAAGTTGTCTAAGTCTAAGTCTAAGTGCTTGAGGCAGAATAAGATGTTGATGTTTAACCAAATCTATCTGTTTGTAGAACAAAAAAAATAGTTTGAGATGTTTGCAGTTACTATTGTTTAGAAAATCCCACATTAAGATTTGTGTGATTTGGTGGGAGTGTAATTGCTGCATTTATGCTTATTGTACGTAATAATAATCGAACATGATGATTCTATCATTTTCTATCCTTTTCAAAGGTGATTGTCCGGTTAATATTCATTAAGTTGTATATGTTTTATATTATATTGTCTTGTACATAGAGAATGTACTAGAGACTGAGATCAACTTCAAATAAACCAGTAAAGGAAACCACTTGAGTCTGCTCGTGCTTGGAGGGAATTACACTGTTGTTAAACTGAGATAATTTTCTCCTCATAACAACGCAACATAACCCGGCATCAGCTCGCGGGATATTTGAGTGTCATGGAGAAGAGGAGAGACGGAGGGGTGGCTTTTATTACTTTTTAAGAAGTCGTCATTTGTCGGACGAATGTATTTCTGCACTGAAGAGTGACAAGGTAAGTGATGCATATACAGCAAGTCCTCTACTTGAAATCTGATCAATTCGGCAGTTATTAATAGTTAACAACTATGCTCTGGATACGCTTGCATCACTGTAGTACAGTCTCTGGCTCTGTTTACACGGTGAAAACAGGTTTGCGTTGCCTTTGTACTCTCCATTTACACACTACAAGGTTTAACTGTTGATTAGAGGGACTTTCAGCTATAGCTGTGGGTTTATTTACAACAGTTTGCAGCCGAATCAGTCCTCCACCAGCCGCTGTTTTCTTCTTCTGGGCAATTTGACGCGGAGCTTAAAAAATCACAGCGCTACTAGTGGTGCGGCATGGGAATTACACCGTTTAAGTACTCTGTAAACAGCGCCTGTGACTGCTAATGTACTTTATGGATGTTAATGAAGTTGGCTGACAAAAAGATATAGAGATAAGGATACGCAGCTTAATTTTTTTTAAACATGTCATGCATTTAATCATAAATGCTGCTGTAAAGATTAATAAACATGAGCTGTTTTTTTCTCTTTGATATAACCATAATTTCATTGTGCTTGTAGACTGACATATCAGCTATAGCAAGCATGGATGAGAGCTTGGTCATCTACATTCCCACCAATGCTGACAGAATTGCCACCTGGAGATTTTGCTCCAAGTTCCAAGGAAAAGGTGAAAGAGATGTCCTTCAACAGACATTGCTTGAAAAACTCTTTTCATGCAAATCTTTTCATGGAAAAAGTGCAGTTTGTTATGTAAAATCTACAATGTTTCGGTGCAGGTAATACCACTATGTAATATATATATATCAGAAGAAAGCTTACCGTTTGACTCAAAATGTGTTTTCAATATGTTTTCAAGAACATATGGAAGTGAGCCACAATAGAGTCAGTTAGCTTTTGTTTTTGCTGACAAAGATATAGAGCAAAAATACTGGTTAAAAAGATGACTCCAACAACATTGTGAAATAATTGTTTGAAGTCAAATTATTGCTGTTGCTATTAAGCTTCTTTAAATTAAAATTTTTAAGCATGTGTTAAACTGTATTATTTTCCTTTTCTTTTCATTGGGCATTATTTTTCTTTTATATTCTTCAAAGTTAATTGTAACATATATAAATGCATTGAGCGCAATAGTGCCCTGCTTTCTAACAAAGAATTTTGTCTGTTGTATGTGAAAGGATTTTCGGCATTTTATTTGTCAACTCATTTGACCCTATCCATATCATCACTGTCAAAGTACAAAAATTGAGTCTCAGTGTTCAGTTTGTGTGTGTCTGAGACGCGGTGTGTGTGTGTGAAGATGGGAAGGTGAGATGTCAGCCTCTGACTACAACGGGATGATTGACTCTACAGCTTTAAAAAACAAGTTGCTCTTAAGTGTATTTTTTGCAATAACCTCTATCATGTTTTGAAACACAGGCTTGTCATAATATGTATGTGTATATATATATATATATATATATATATATATATATATATATATATATATATATATATATATATATATATATATATATATATATATATGTGTGTATGTACAGGACTGTCTCAGAAAATTAGAATATTGTGATAAAGTTTTTTATTTTCTGTAATGCAATTAAGAAACATGAAATGTCATACATTCTGGATTCATTACAAATCAACTGAAATATCGCAGGCCTTTTATTGTTTTAATATCGCTGATTATGGCGTACAGCTGAAGAAAACTCAAAAATCCTATCTCAAAATATTAGAATATTTCCTCAGACCAAGTAAAATTAGAACAGCAAAACAAAATCAAACATTTGAAAATGTCCATTAATGCACTCCATACTTGGTTGGGAATCCTTTTGCACAGATTAGTGCATCAATGCGGTGTGGCATGGAGGCAATCAGCCTGTGGCATTGCTGAGGTGTTATGGATGCCCAGGATGCTTCAATAGCGGCCTTTAGCTCATTTGCATTGTTGGCTCTGGTGTCTTTCAGCTTCTTCTTCACAATACCCCACAAATTCTCTATGGTGTTCAGGTCAGGGGAATTGGCAGGCCAATCAAGGACAGTAATGCCATGGTCATTACACCAGTTACTGTGAGAATCTTATGTCGTCTCTTAACCACTACCATACTTGTGATTTAGTTTACTGAACCAAGCTGAGTGTTTTTCAAGGCTCAGGAAACCCTGCAGTGTTTCGAGTTAATTAGACGATTCAAGTGATTAGTTGAATAGCCTACTAGTATACTTTTTCACGATATTCTAATATTTTGAGATAGGATATTTGGGTTTCTTAAGCTGTAAGCCATAATCAGCGATATTAAAACAATAAAAGGCTTGCGATATTTCAGTTGATTTGTAATGAATCCAGAATGTATGACATTTCATGTTTTTTAATTGCATTACAGAAAATAAAGAACTTTATCACAATATTCTAATTTTCTGAGACAGTTATGTATGTATGTTCTTGCTACAAATTTGTTTAATGATTCAAAGTGGGAGGAGCAAGATGAAGCTGCTTTAATAGAGACCGCTTTGGTCCCCCAGCAACCAGAGTTCAGCAACTCGCTGTTTGCTTTCTTCTACTGATTTCTTCGATGATGGGAGCTCCCAATGGAGAAGAACTCTGTTTTCCAGAACTCAACAACTCTTGCAGAAAGCCTCTGCAGCATCATGCTGAGAACACTTTGCTTTACATTCTGCTGTCCTGCATTTCTCTTTTAACTGTGATTTTCAACCTGTTGGTCATCATCTCAGTCTCCCACTTCAGGCACTGTGATTCAAACATTCAATTGTATATTAATTAATAACTCTTGTTGTAATAATCAATATATGTGAACCACATTTGGTGCCAGACATTGGCATCTCTATCTACTTTTAAATCAACAGCCTACTGTATATTCCGTGGCTCTAGAATAAAACACAAATTTAGTGTTAAAAATTGCATTTTGATCTCTTTAACTATATATTTTTAAACATTACATATTTTTATTAATTTATTATATTTAATTTTCCAGGAAGCTCCACACCCCTACCAATCTGCTCCTCCT
Source organism: Fundulus heteroclitus (assembly GCF_011125445.2). NCBI lineage: Eukaryota > Metazoa > Chordata > Actinopteri > Cyprinodontiformes > Fundulidae > Fundulus > Fundulus heteroclitus. The sequence goes on from NC_046367.1 coordinate 241,731, forward strand.
GTCTCTGGCTGTCTCAGACTTTCTTGTTGGACTGATACTGATGCCGTTTCAAATCATCAAGATGGGAGGCTGCTGGATTTTAGGGAACTTTGTATGTGGAATGTTTATTTATACCGGATATATCATTACATCTGCATCAGTAGGAAACATGGTGTTTATATCAGTGGACCGATATGTGGCCATCTGTGACCCTTTGTCTTATCCCATTAAAGTCACTCCCAGAAGGGTTCAAGTCAGTATTATTCTGTGTTGGGGCTCCTCTATGTTCTATAATGGTTTGATGGTAAAGGAGAGCATAAAATATCCAGACAAATACAATTCCTGCTATGGAGAGTGTGTATTTTTTATTGACCTTTTACCAGGAACCTTTGATGTTATGTTGACGTTTATTGGTCCTATTACAGTCATCATAGTACTGTATATGAGAGTGTTTGTAGTTGCTGTTTCTCAGGCTCGAGCTATGAGGTCTCAAACTGCAGCTTGTAACCAGCAGGGTTCAACTGCAAAGAAGTCTGAGAGAAAAGCAGCTACAGCTCTTGGTGTGGTTGTGATTGTGTTTCTCTTTTGTTTCTGTCCTTATTTTTGCTACTCTCTTATTGGTGAAAACATAGAAACTGATGCAGAGATTGATTTTGGGATCTGGTTGCTGTACATTAACTCTTGTATAAATCCAATAATCTATGCTTTATTTTATCCCTGGTTTAGGAAGTCTGTTAAACTAATCGTTACTGTTCAAATACTGAAGCCCAACTCCCGTGATACAAACCCATTGAATAGAAATATTTAGTGTCACCTCTTTTAGCATTTTACACGGAGCTCAACGAACAAAATGTGATTGTTACTAAGAGTTTTTTTTATTCTTCAAGGAACCATCCTTGAACCTCAGTTCAAGGATGGTTCTACAATGTTGAATTTGCTTCAAATTATTGAATAGAGTTTGCAGAATCCACTATATTATGTTAATTTATTAGATTAATGGTGATGGAATGTCCCAATAAAACTCTTTTTAGTGTTTTTAGTGTTTGAACAGTGAAACTTGTCTGTATATCTAAACTAAATGAGATATAATACGCCTTAGTCCGCTTCAGTCATATAAGATATACTTTCAGCATAAACAAATATATCAATGTGTTTTTAAAAGCAGAGTCACCAAGGAAGAAATCTATTAACGTATTTTTTGTCATTCAGCCATAGCGAATAAGTTAAAAAAGGTAGAATTTCTCAAATGTTTTCATCAGGCCTTAGCTGAACTTTTAAAGTCAAAGCATATCTACAGTATGGTATATGAAAAAATCTAACAAAGATTGTCTGATGTCATTCATGATGAAATAATGAAACCATAACAGCATGTTACTTAGCCTTATGGTAAATCAACTGCAATGACATTTAGAAACAAATCACTTAGTTTATTTTTATATGACCAAAGAAGTTAGCTCTACAATATCAACCATGATTGGGATTTTTTATCAATACTAAGGCCTTTTGTCAAAGTCTGGATTTTATAGTCTGTCAGCAGTCTTTTTGGTGCACCATATTTGAAAAAGAAATCAAGTATACAACTGATCTCCTCAGGTGGTTCTCAGATCTAAACCCGCATAGGCATCTAAAGACAGTTACAAAGTCGGCCTTCTATTACCTGAAGAACATATCCGGAATTAAAGGACTAATGTCTCAGCAGGATTTAGTTCTTATGCTCCACGTATCTGGCACAAACTCCCAGAAGACTGTAAAGTGCTGACACCCTCTGTCCCTTTAAATCAAGATTAAAACCTATTTGTTTAGAGTTGCCTTTAAATGTTAAGGTTGAAGTTTGAGTCCAAATTGTCTTATACTGTATCTGACCTGCTGCTACAAATCCAATGCAATGTGCTTGCCTCTTTAATGTTTTTCCCCTCTGTCTCTGTAATGTTTTTCTTTCTTATGATTGTTTTTTGTTTTGTTTATGTACAACACTGAATCGTCTTGTTACTGAAAAGTGCTTTATAAATAAACTTGCCTTGTATTACCTTGCCTTACATCACCTGTAGAAAAGAGAAGTAGCTGGATATGGGGTCAACTGTTGATTCTTGTAACAAGGTGGCCTTTCTGTCACTGGATTTACAGTGGAGATAACGGCTGAGGCAGATTATGGTGGAAACGGCAATTGTTTATTTGTCCCATCTCAATAGCTCTTATTATTATTGAGTTTTTTGGAAGTTCGCAAAAAAAAAGAAGCTAAAGAATCTATAAGTAAGATAATTACTGTAAAATCAACCAAAATACCATTATCATCCATCCATCAATTTTCAAACATGTCTATCCCTTGTGGGGTCGCGAGGAGTGCTGGTGCCTATCTCCAGCTGTCAATGGGCGAGAGGCGGGGTACACCCTGGACAGGTTGCCAGTCTATCGCAGGGCAACACAGCGACAAACAGGACAAACAACCATTCACTCACACACTCACGCCTAAGGAGAACTTAGAGAGACCAATTAACAGTCATGTTTTTGGATTGTGGGAGGAAGGCAAGGTACCCACGCATGCACAGGGAGAACATGCAAACTCCATGCAGAAAGACCCAGGGCAAGGGTAGGACTTGAACCCAGGACCTTCTTGCTGGATGGCAACAGCACTACCCATGCGCCGCCCCACTATTATTATTATTATTATTATTATTATTATGAAACCCAGGGGTATGGTCCGGAACTACTTCTGTTCAGAGTGTAGCCTGTGTTTACTTCCTGGTTCCTCAGCCAATCTTAAGAGATTTCCCAGGGTTCCCAACACAGAGCGCAGCAGTTGGTATTTTATCTTTGCAAAAGAACAATAGCCGGTTTACATGGAAGCCAGTAAGAGAAGCAGACCAAAAACATAACTGAAATACAACATCATATACGTATCCTGTGGAAGTAAAAATTCAGTGCAACAACTCACTGTTTAAAAGTTATTGGTAAGCTGTTGTACCGATTTAACCCACAAGGTGTCAGTGTTACTTTTTGCTTCTTTAAGGTCTTCCATATCACCACCAACTGGTATGGAGTGGGGTTAGTTGCGATTTAAATTCTGAAGAGTGAGTATGTATATACAATATAATAAAATTTTATTAATCAGTTTTATTTCCTTAAAAAAATCTATTCTTTGCTCTCTACATTTCTTTGCAATATGTCTATTAAACTTTTCTTTACCCATTCTAATTCTCCCTTCATATAGCTTCCATCCATCCATTTTCTGACCCGCTTAATCCCTCATGGGGTCGCGGGGGTTGCTAGTGCCTATCTCCAACGTTCTCTTCATATATCTTCCTCATATTTCTGACATTCTGTATAACATGTTCTTTTGAGTCATCCTCCTCAGTGTTTGTACTTCCCTGTACTATGCTTTTGTATTTTATGTTTTTTAACATGTTCTGTTTGGCAGTGTAGCATTAAGAATTGATGTCTTAATGCAAAAGAGAGCCCAACAGATTTTACTTTGACAAGTGGAGCAGTGCTCCTTTCACCATAGTGCTCCACTTGATTTACATATGTGTTATTGGAAAATTATGCTAAAGTCACTATGGCCTGACGCCACTTGGACATGTGAGCACTAGAGATACGAGAGCGGCTGCTCAACGGTCCTGCTTATTGCCAAGGCCAAATGTTTATATTTTACTTTGCAGATAATGACGGTAAGAGGATTATTTTCTAGGGCTGTCAGTTTTAACGAGTTATTAATGTGAGAACTTTGTAAGACCTTAACACTGGCATTTTTTTTGAGCCGCGTTATTCGCGTTAATGTTTTTTTTTCCCTGCAGCGCTCTCCGGACTATGTTATTTTTTACCCTCGGCGCTTTCCGTAGTTCCAAGAATGCTAGAAACTAGAAAAACAGCCCTACGCTTACTGTTGCCAAGCCCGCTTATTTCATGCGATTTTGGGCTTCTTTTTTCTAATGTCACTTGTAACATTCATGAGTTGCGCGTTGCAGATTTTTTGGGCTTGTTTCTGAAAATGCTTATTTGGGCTCTAAAATAAGTGCCGCTGCCGTACTACAGAGACAGTGAGTATAACCAGCTGAAACATTCCTCCACCATAGGAGCCGAGGGAGTAAAGGCAGAAAGAGCAACTCTGCACGTATTTTCTGCAGTTTACGGTTGGAATAACCTGTGATAACTGCTGAAAGTAGATTACGTGGTGCACATCACCATTTCGAGCAGACATTGGTTCTGAAGATGAGTTTTTACACGCTGATAACATTGCAGAAACCCAACCCATAAACCATACCTTAATGCTTATTGATGTGTTGTCTTTGTATTTGACCGACTAAGGCCGAATCACATTGCCAAATGAAGTACCCTGGAGTTACAGTGTCAGCACACTTTTACACATTTACACATTTTGTAGACATCAGGGCATTATGACTAGTAATTAAGCCATTATTGGCCAGAGTTTAACATTTATGGCACCAAGATGTTTTCATTCCAATTCTGAAAAATATACTAAAATATATTTTTTGTACAAGCAAAAAATATATGTTTTTAGTAGTGTCAATTATTTCAAAATTGCATATTAAAATGCCCAAATAGGCTTTTACACTTTCAGAAATAAAAAGATAAAATATGTGATTAATCTTGAGTTAACTATTGAAATTATGCGAAGTATTTCCTCACAACCCTGTCCTATCTGATCATTTTTTAATAACATTTGAGTTTAATCTAACTGAGTTCTCCACTCCCAAAAGAGGGTTCCATTATAGAAGATCTTTATCGGATAATGCTGTATCAAAACTTAAAGAGTCTGTCCCCTTTTTAATATCCTCCGTATTGCAGAAATGCCCTGTAGATGGCAGCAATGTTGTTTCTTCCAATTCACAAATAGATGTCTTTGTAAACGGTATGACTTCGTCATTGCGTTCTGCATTAGACAATGTAGCTCCCTTGAAAAAGAAGGTGATTATTCACAGGAAGCTGGCTCCTTGGTTTAATTCAGAGCTGCGTTCCTTGAAGCACAATGTTAGGAAATTGGAGAGAAAATGGCACTCTACACACCAAGAGGAATCCTACCTAATCTGGAGGGACAATCTATTGTTGTATAACAAGACCCTTCGCAGAGTTAGAGCAGCGTATTTTTCATCATTAATTGAAGAGAATAAAAATAATCCTAGATTTCTCTTTAGTACAGTTGCCAAACTTACCCAGAGCCACAGCTCTGTTGATCCATCCATTCCCTTAGCTCTTAGCAGTAATGATTTTATGGGATTCTTCATAAATAAAATTGATTCCATTAAAAATAAAATAATTGGCATCCTCCCAAACATGATTACCTCGTCCTCAGTAAGTGAGGCACCGTTGGAGGAATCCTTAGAACCTGCGCAGTGTCTGAACTGTTTAAAAGCAGTAGAGCTTTCTGAGCTATCTAAAATTTTAGCTTCATCTAAACCTTCTACCTGTATGTTAGACCCAATCCCAACCAAGTTGTTTAAGGAGGTATTCCCTCTGATCAGTGGTCCTATTTTAGACATGATTAATCTATCCTTGGTAAATGGATATGTACCACAGCCTTTTAAAGTAGCTGTTATTAAACCTTTACTTAAGAAACCATCTCTTGATCAAGATGAGTTAGTAAATTACAGACCTATATCTAATCTTCTTTTCTTATCTAAAATTCTTGAGAAAGTAGTTGCTAATCAACTTTGTGAACATTTACAAAGCAATGACCTACTTGAGGAGTTTCAGTCAGGCTTCAGAGCTCATCATAGCACTGAAACAGCTCTGGTGAAGGTCACCAATGATATTCTCATGGCCTCAGATAATGGACTTGTGTCTATACTTGTCCTGTTAGATCTCACAGTGCTGCATTTGATACAGTTGATCACAATATTCTCCTACAAAGACTTGAGCATACTGTAGGGATTAAGAGGAAAGCATTAGGCTGGTTTAAATCTTATCTGTCGGACAGATTCCAGTTTGTTCATGTTAATAATAAATCTTCCTCAAACTCTAGGGTCACTTGTGGAGTACCACAGGGTTCAGTCCTTGGACCAATTCTATTTACTATATATATGCTTCCGATTGGCTAAATTATCAGACAGCATGGGATTAATTTCCACTGTTATGCTGATGACACTCAGCTATATTTATCCATAAATCCTGATGAATCCAATCAGTTACTTCGACTGCAGTCATGTCTTGATGACATCAAAAGCTGGAGGACGTTAAATTTCCTGCATTTAAATTCTGACAAGACAGAAGTTGTAATCTTTGGGCCAGAGTCTTCAAAAAATAAAGTTCTTAATCAATCACTTAATCTGGATGGCATTAACTTGGCCTCTGGTAATAAAGTTAAAAATCTTGGTGTTGTTTTCGACCAAGACATGTCATTTAAATCCCATATTAAACAGGTTTCCAGAGTTTCCTTTTTTCACCTCCGGAATATCGCCAAAATTAGAAACATTCTGTCCAGGGGTGATGCTGAAAAACTAGTCCATGCATTTGTTACTTCAAGGCTGGACTATTGTAATTCTTTACTATCAGGAAGTCCACAAAATGCAGTTCAAAGCCTTCAGCTGATCCAAAATGCTGCGGCAAGAGTTCTGATGAAAATCAACAAGAGGGATCATATTTCTCCAATTTTAGCTTCCCTTCATTGGCTTCCTGTTAAATCAAGAATATAATTTAAAATTCTCCTTCTAACGTATAAAGCCCTTAATAATCAAGCTCCATCATATATCAGAGCTCTGATTACCCCGTATGTTCCTAACAGAGCACTTCGCTCTCAGACTGCAGGTCTGCTGGTGGTTCCTAGAGTCTCTAAAAGTAGAATGGGAGGCAGATCCTTTAGCTATCAGGCTCCTCTCCTGTGGAACCAACTCCCAGTTTTGGTCCGTGAGGCAGACACCCTATCTATTTTTAAGACTAATGTTAAAACTTTCCTTTTTGACAAAGCTTATAGTTAGAGTGGCTCATACCCTGAGCTACCTCTATAGTTGTGCTGCTATAGGCCTAGGCTGCTGGAGGACATCAGGGTCTAATTTTCTCACTCTACTGATTTCTACTGTTCTTCAGTCTACTGTTCTCCAGTTTTGCATTGTATTACATTGAAATGACTGTCGTCATTTCAGTTTTTAACTTTCTGTTCTCTCTCTTTTTCTTCATAGTAGGTACACCTGGTCTGGCGTTCTGTTAACTGTGACATCATCCAGAGAAGACGGCTCACCCGCTACTTCCATCTAATGTAGAACAGATTACTGGATCAATGTGTGCTTCTGTGCTTTTTTGTCTCTCTTGTTGTGTCTCTGCTCTGTCTTCTGTAACCCCAGTCGGTCGAGGCAGATGACCGTTCATACTGAGCCCGGTTCTGCTGGAGGTTTTCCTTCCCCTTAATGGGGAGTTTTTCTTCCCACTGTCGCTTCATGCTTGCTCAGTATGAGGGATTGCAGCAAAGCCATGTACAATGCAGACGACTCTCCCTGTGGCTCTACGGTTCCCCAGGAGTGAATGCTGCTTGTCGGGACTTTGATGCAATCAACTGGTTTCCTTATATAGGACATTTTTGACCAATCTGTATAATCTGACCCAATCTGTATAATATGATTGAACTTGATTTTGTAAAGTGCCTTGAGATGACATGTTTCATGATTTGGCGCTATATAAATAAAATTGAATTGAATTGAATTAAAACAAGCCTTGCTCAATTAGTTGAACCCTAAATTGTAGATAATTGAGTGACAAATGCTGAATTGTGAATTATTCATGAATTGTCCAAGGACGTGTTATCACTTGACGTGGATATCCCTGGAGCCAAGCCCTCCGCCTATTGGTGACGTGGATCCTGGAAGACAGCATAGGGGGAATCGACCAGTCTTGAGCAGGTTTTGCTCACCCATTTAAACTGATGTAAACAAGAGTTGGGCGCTCTTGAGCATCCAGAAATCTACCCGTCTCGCATTGTTTTTGTATGAGAGTCCGGTACTGAAGCTGTAAATATCTGTCATGGTATAGTTCTGGTTTGACTTCATTATTTTGATTTTTTCATCTCATGCGGGTTTGGTTTGACTTTATTTATTGTTAGTTTTCATTGTCATCAGTTATTTTCTGTCATCTTCACTTCACCTCCTCAGCAGTCAGTCACACCTGTTAACAATTTACCAGTCAATTAGCCAGACCCTTGTTCCACCTGTGAAGTGCTCTATTTAAACCTCCCTCTGCCTTCAGTTCAGCACTGGGCCGTCTTCTGCTATCCACCACTCCCTCAGTAAGTATTTGTGTTCTACTGTTCATTCCTGGAGAAGCTCTGCTCTTTGTCCAGGTGTCTCCTGAGAACTGCTAACCTGTCAAGTTGCTCTGGTGAAGCTCTGCTCTGTGCCCTGGTGTCTCCTGATAACTGCTAACCTGTTAAGCTGCTCTGTTGAAGCTCTGCTCTGTATCCTGGTGTCTCCTGAGAACTGCTAACCTGTCAAGCTGCTCTGGTGAAGCCCTGCTCTGTGCTCTGGTGTCTCCTGAGAACTGCTAACCTGACTAGCCGCCCTGAGTCCTGGTGTTTCTATGAGGCCTGCTAGCCGAGCAGCATCTAGCGAGTGTGGACTCTCTCTCTCCGGGCCGTCAGCTCCTGCCATCACCTACATCCTTGACCTTCTGCAGTCCTGAACCTCCGGTCTTCATCACTCACCACCCAGCATACTTCATTTAAATAAAACTCTTAAACTTTAGTCCTGTGTGCGCTTCCTGAGTTCGTCGGTAAACAAAACTCTGACAATATCATTCTGCCTTTCAGATTAAATATATTAAAATATAGTTTCTGTTTCAAGGGTCTTTTTATATGAGGTAAGTTTCAGATTTCATTATCGTAATCATCCAGATTTCCACTGTATATTTCAAATATTATATTTATATCATACACCGACAGTAAATGTGTAATTCTGTGACAGACGGGACCATCATATGGCAGGAAGTTCGTGATCGGCTATCTGTCTTCACTGGGGCTGCATGCAGGAGAGGGTCAGGTTGGAAAACACCTAAGAGAGCTCCATCAGCCATACCTTGAACTCCAACGTCAGGTAATTCTTGTGCTTTAAAAAGTACAGTTTTGGTAATGATAGGCTTACCGTTTGAACTTTATAATGTTACGGAGTTTGGGATAAATCGTGCCAGGGTTTCCCACCTCTCTCTAAGCTTTCTTCTTGGGAAAAGGTTAGATTACATTAAATAGGCATACTTAAATTCTACTGACGAAGCTACAGTTCAAATAACGTACTTTAACTTTCCATCTCTTCTTTTGATTAAGGTGTCATTTTACTTAAATAAATGTGCACGTTTCTTATTTTGAAGTGTGCGGACTCAGTGAAGTGATTTCAGCAGAGCGTGATGCAAGTTGAGCGATGAGCGGAGTGAAGGAAACCTAAGGGGCTGCATCCTTTGAAGGACCCGGTCTACGTGGGCTGGGTCCTTCGTTGACTCGCCCTTAACTTGCCGTTACTCCTGTTGCCTAGCAACCGAGACAGTGAAGCTGCTGTGAAGCCAAGCAAATGGAGCCCGAAGATTAATCTCGTTGTCTCCACTATAAATAACTGTACACGGTTATATTTTCCCCTTTATATATGCATTAAATTAAATTAGGCAAATGAAAACAAAGCTGCAATATTTGTTTGCTTAATGGTTATTTTTGAAATTATGTATAATTAAGTCATTCTAAATACATTTTTGTTAAAATGGTGTTCTAATCTCCCCCTAAAGCAGCAAAATTGTTTCACATTCTACCATGCCCATCAAAAACAATCTTGTGATTTACGAGGATGTATACAGGTGGATATCTTCACAAATACTATCATTATTGTCATAATGCTCTGTAGTATATTACCTTTAAAACATGTACAGTCATTGTGTCATGATTTTTAAGTGTTTGGCCCACATGCAGACACAGACGGAAGCAGGAACAGTTTTATGATGTTTATTTAAAGGCTCAACAAAAGGAGAAGCTGTGTGCGACAGGCGAGGTCTGAACGGCAGAGCTGGAACCACTGCGGGAAAAAAGAGGATATGTTTATATAGGATCGAACCAGGGGGAAATGTTCTTGAAGTGGCGCCGCTTACCGTTTGGATGGGGAGACCTGTCCGGGGTGGAGTGAAAAAGGAACTCTGTGACTGTAACTCTCTGATGGAAGGTGGTGGCTGAGTGACAGGAGGGCTGACAGATGTTATACAGGCGGGGGGCCCAAACAGCATCGCTGCGGCGGCAGGCTGGAGGAGCAGATGGAAGAACCAGAGTGTGACTGATGAACGAGGTGAATACAGGAAGGGGGTTCTCACGCCCGGCTTGGTACCACCAAGGGAGTATGAGAGGAGATGCCAGAGCAAAATCTGAGTGGCGGGGATTCGGATGACTGGTCCTCAGAGCACGGAGCCAACACAGGTGAATAAATCCAAAACACGACAAACTGGAGAAGACAGACAGAATTAGTCCAAAAACAGGGTTTCCAAAAACTCATGGGTACGAAGCTTGGGAGACAGATCTGTGGCCTAGGCATACCACGACAGGGTAACACTCTGACGTCATCCAGCTGTCTGTGCACTCCTTTTAAGCCTGAGACGAGGTTCCTTGATGAGCCGCAGGTGCGGGCCACGCCCACCCGTCAACTGCAGCCACCTGTGAAATAGAGTTAGAGAGCATGGAAAACAGAGAACCCTGACACATTGAATTACTTTAATTCAATGCAGTGATGTACCATGTTTTATGTCAGATCCAAGGGAACCAGTTGATTGCATCAAAGTCCCGACAAGCAGCATTCACTCCTGGAGAAGCGTAGAGCTACAGGGAGAGTCGTCTGCTTTGTCCATGGCTTTGCTGAAATCCCTCATACTGAGCAAGCATAAAGCGACAATGGAAAGAAAAACCACCCATTAACGGGAAGGAAAAACCTCCAGCAGAACCGGGCTCAGTATGAACAGTCATCTGCCTCGACCGACTGGGGTTTACAGAAGACAGAGCAGAGATATAAGATATATATATATATATATATATATATATATATATATATATATATATATATATATATATATATATATATATATATATATATATATATATCTATATATATGTGTATGTATATACTATCATATGTGTCTGTCTCTATCTCTATCTATATTCTGTATGTCTCCTACTCTCTCTGTGTCCTGTCTCTCTCTCTTACTCTCTGTGTCTGTCTCATCTCTCCTTATCTCCTGTTCTGTCTCTCTCTCTATCTCTATTAGTCTGTCTCTCTCTCTCTATCTGCTGTGGTGTCTTCTGTCCTGTTCTTCTCTCTCTCTGTCTTCTGTCTGCTCTGTGTTCTGTCTCTCTCTCTCTCTCTGTCTTCTGTCTGTCTCTCTCTCATCTCTCTCTGTCTGTCTGTCTGTGTCTGTCTTAATCTCCTCGATCTATCTCTCTCTCTTCTGTGTCCTGCCCTCTGTTCGTGTTGCTCGCCCCGTCGCCGTCCTCATCATCTAGGATTTTGCACAGTTTGTAGTACAGTGTATTAAATAGATTATTGCACATTAGTTATTGCACATTAATTATTACAGTTATGGTTACAGTGCAGCAGTGTATAATCTGGTAGCAGCATGTATGAATGACCTGCGGTAGCGCTCCTTTTTACAGACAGGAAGTCTAAGTCTGGCACTAAAGGAGCTGCTCAGCTCCACTACAGTCTGGTGCAGGGGATGAAAGGTGTTGTCCATGATGGATGTGAGCTTGGACAACACCCTCCTCTCAGCTACTTCCTCCACAGAGTCTAGAGTGCAGCCCAGGACAGAAGTCCTCACCAGCTTGTTCAGCCTCTTTCTGTCCCGCTCTGTGCTGCCAGGAGCCCAGCAGACGACAGCGTAGAGGAGGGCTGAGGCCACCACAGAGTCATAGAAGGGTTGACTTCTATGACTGGGGCCTGCTCACACCAAAGGACCTCAGCCTCCTCAGGAGGTGGAGGCGGCTCTGGCCCTTTTTATACAGAGCGTCGGTGTTGTGAGTCCAGTCCAGCTTATTGTTGACGTGAACACCCAGGTAATTGAAACTCTCCACAGTTTCTATGTCCTGCCCCTGGATGTTCACAGGTGAGTGAGGTGGGGGTCTTCTCCTGAAGTCAATCACCATCTCCTTGGTCTTACTGGTGTTTAAGCACAGATGGTTTTTCTCACACCAGTCCACAAAGTCCCTGATGACCGACCGGTACTCCAGCTCGTTCCCCTCAGACACACAGCCCACAATGGCCGAGTCATCAGAGAACTTCTGAAGATGGCAGCTGTCCGTGTTGTAGGTGAAGTCCGAGGTGTAGAGGGTGAAGAGAAAGGGAGACAGAACGGTGCCCTGGGGGGCCCCGGTGCTGCAGAGTGCCACCTCTGACTGACAGCCGTGCAGCCGCACATACTGGGGGCGGTCAGTGAGGTAGTCCATGGTCCAGTCAGCTAGATGTTTGTCCACCCCAGCGTCCTCCAGCTTCCCCCTCAGCAGCACCGGTCTGATGGTGTTGAAAGCGCTGGAGAAGTCAAACAACATGACTCTCACAGCGCTCACGGTGGTTTCCAGGTGGGTTAGCGCCCGCTGCAGCAGGTAGATGATGGCATCCTCTACTCCGATGTTGGGCCAGTAGGCAAACTGCAGCGGGTCCAGGGTGGGGCTCACCACGGTGCGCAGGTGAGCTATGATGAGGCGCTCCATGGTCTTCATCAGGTGGGAGGTCAGAGTAACTGGTCTGAAGTGGGCCGGTTCCCTGGCGTGCGGTGTTTTGGGAACCAGAACCACACAGGAGGTCTTCCACAGGGTGGGCACCACTCCCAGGCTGAGGCTCAGGTTTTACATGTAGCTGAGGACCTCACAGAGCTCATCTGCACAGCCTGGGGGGGATGCCGTCCGGTCCTGAGGCTTTCCTCTGTTTCAGCCTCGTCAGCTGTCCTCTCACCTGCATTGGTGTGACTGTGAGGGGGGAGGAAGGTAGGGCTGAAGGTGTGGATGGGTCGGGGGTTGATGAGAGTGGCGGTGGGGGGGATGGTAGGTCTCTGGAGGGCTGGTGGTTGGAGACGTGTAGAGAGTTGATGGCAGGGAGGGAGCCAATGTGGGGGGAGTCAAACCGAGTGAAGAATGTGTTCAACTCATCTGCAGACTTGGTGTCACCGTCTGCAGCCCTGCTGGTCCTCTGCCCGAAGCCGGAGATGTTCTTCAGACCTCTCCACACATCCCTGACGTTGTTCTGCGCCAGCTGCTCCTCCATCTTCTTCCCATAATCCTTCTTTGCCGCCCTGATCCTCCACTGGAGCACCCGCTGGACTCTACGCTGCTCCTCTCTGTCCCCTGAGTAGAAAGCCCTCTTCTTCGGGTTCAGGAGGACTTTCAGCTTAGGGGTCACCTAGCGGGGGTTGTTTGGAAAGCATCGTAGCCGTTGTGATGGCACGATGCTCTCCACACAGAAGGTCATGTAGGCAGTGATACATTCAGTCAGGCTGTTGATGTCATCTCCATGAGAGCTTTGGAACATGCTCCAGTCTGAAACAATCTCTCAGCTTCTCACTGGCTTCGTCTGACCAAACTTTCACTGACTTCTTCTGTGCCTTTTGTCTCCTCACCAGTGGAATGTAATGGGGGAGCAGATAGACGAGGTTGTGGTCTGAGCGTCCCAGAGGGGGGAGGGGGGCGGAGGTGTAAGCGTCCTTAACGTTAGCATAAAAAAGGTCCAGCGTTTTATTGTCCCTTGTTTTACACGTGACGTACTGGGTGAGCGTGGGGAGGGTGGAGCGGAGGGAGGCATGGTTGAAATCCCCTGTGATCAGCAGGAGAGAGCGGGGGTGCTGTGTTTGCAGATTGTTTACAGCGGCGTGGATCCGCTCACACGCGGCGGCGGCGGCGTCCGTGGAAGGAGGGATGTAAACACAGAGCATGATCACGTGGCCGAACTCTCTCGGCAAGTAATAAGGTCTCAAACTCACTGCGAGAAGTTCAACATCCGAGCAGCATATCTGCTGCTTCACGTGAACATGGGCCGCGTTACACCACCTCTCGTTCATAAACACTGCCAGCCCTCCCCCTCTCTTTTTTTTCCGCTCCCCGCAAAATTCTGTCCGCACGGATAAGTTTAAAGCCGTCCTGTGAGACCACTGAGTCCGGGACAGATCCATCTAACCACGTCTCCGTGAAGCACATAATACTAGCGTCTCTGTAGCTACTTTGGAAACGGGTTAGTGCTGTGAGTTCCTCGGTCTTGTTCCTTAGAGATCTAACGTTTCACGTGACAACCGATGGTAAATAACCTTTCCTCCGCTTCGTCCTCCCGCCCCGACATCCTCTCCGCCTCCTCCGTATTTCTGCAGGGATGTATAGTTTGTCAGCGTGGTGATGAGCAGGGCCGCAGCGTAAGGAGTCACGTAGTCCGAGAAGCTGGTTCCTCGTGTAGATCAAGGGACGATCAGAGTCGCGGACAAAGGGGTCTCCACTCGCGGCATCGAAATGTGCCAAAAGTAACAAAAAAATAATCACTAGAGTCCCAAAAGTTTGTTTCTTCAGGGCATCTACGCTCAGAATACCCGATCCGGTATTCAATAATATACAAGCAATCCAGAATACACAATAAAAAGGAGAAAGTAGGAAAAGAAGGGATACCGCCGATGTGACTGGCTGCTGCCTGCGCAGCGCCATCTTGGTTGTGCGACACAACAAGTCAGACAAAAAAGCACAGAAGCTCACATTGATCCAGTAATCTGTTCTACATTAGATGGTAATAGCGGGTGAGCCGTCTTCTCTGGATGATGTCACAGTTAACAAAACATCAGACCAGGTGTACCTACTATGAAGAAAAAAGAGAGAACAAAAAGTTATAAGCTGAAATGTCATTTCAATGCAATGCAATGCAAATCTGGAGAACTAGAAATCAGTAGAGTGAGAAAAATAGGCCCTGATTGTCAGGATGCAGCTTAAAGGCTGCATGCTGAGCCTCTCTCCCTCTCTCTCGTTACTGCGCAGCCTGATGGGTTCCACCTGGCAGGCTGCAATTAACCCGCAACTGCTTCCACCTGGTTCCACCCTTATTTAAACATACCTCTTTCTGCTCTCGTTGCCGGCCCGTAGTGTTCACTCCAGCTCAGTCTCAGTCTGTCTCCAGTTCTGCAACTCGGTTCCACGCTCTTCAGTCCAGCAACTCCGCTCCACGTTCTTCAGTCCTGCAACTCCGCTCCACGTTCTTCAGTCCTGCAACTCAGCTCCACGTTCTTCAGTCCTGCAACTCGGTTCCACGCTCTCCAGTTCTGCAACTCCGCATCAGAGTCTCCTCCCGGTCAGTCTCCCCGTGCTCCTCCTGACAGCCAGCTTCCGCACCCTTCACCTCCGTCCATAAAGACTCTGGTTCCTCTCGTCATTTACCCATCATTCTGTACAATAAAACTCACTTCAAGAACAAGCTCTGTGTGTGCGTGCTGTGTCCGGGTTCATCCAAAGACAAATCATGACACTGATGTCTAAGCCTATAGCAGCATAACTATAGAGATAGCTCAGGGTAACATGAGCCACTCTGACTAGAAGCTTTGTCAAAAAGGAAAGTTTTAAGATTAGTCTTAAAAGTAGACGGGGTGTCTGCTTCACGGACCAAAACTGGGAGTTGGTTCCACAGGAGAGGAGCCTGATAGCTAAAGGATCTGCCTCCCATTCTACTTTTAGAGACTCTAGGAACCACCAGCAGACCTGCAGTCTGAGAGCGAAGTGCTCTGTTAGGAAAATACGGGGTAATCAGAGCTCTGATATATGATGGAGCTTGATTATTAAGGGCTTTATACGTTAGAAGGAGAATTTTAAATTCTATTCTTGATTT